>NW_023270718.1:5599196-5607661 GCF_011800145.1 Mirounga leonina
CTTAGCCAACTGAGCCACACAGGCGCCCCCATCTCAGCATTCTTAATCACATCCGTGAAGTCCATTTTGCTCTGCCAGGCAACATTCTCAGGCTCCAGGAATTCGGATTTGGACCTCTCTGGGGGGCCATTGTTCAGCCTACCACCCTGCCAAATCTGTCAGTGCCTTTTTTTTTTTTTTTTTTAAGTAGGCTGCCTGCCGAACGCGGGGCTCGAACCCACAACCATGAGATTAAGACCTGCACGGAAATCGAGAGTCTGCCGCTCAACCGACTGAGCCACCCAGACGCCCCCTATCTGCATATTTTTATTTTATTTATTTATTTATTTCTATTCACAAAGAAAAAGCTCCAGTCCGTCTTTTCATTTTTTTGAAAAATTCCTGACATTACAGAACTAAAGTGAAATGTATTAATATTTTTAAAAGAACGTTCTTCTACGCAACCGCAGGACGCAGGACGGTACCATCACCGGGAGCTTAGCATTTGCACTGTCCTCTCATTCACAGACCATATTGTCCCAGCAATGCCCTTTATAGCACACAAAAATGTTTTTTACAGGCTTTATGCCAGTTTTCCTAACAATGTCCTTTAGAGCAAAAAAGATTTTGTAAGGGACACACACAGGGGCGCACACACACATACATGCATGTGTACGCGCGCGATGCGTACCGAGCGCATTTTACTCTTGGTGTGTCTGGAACTCTTCTTCCTTTATCGTTGGTGACCTTGACACTTCTGAAGATTACAGACCAGTTGCTTTGTCTCCGCTTGGGTGTGTTTCCTTGCGGTTAGATTCAGGTTACCCATTTTTGGCAGGAGTCTCCCAGGAAGGTGCTCTCCCTCCCCCTCCCCCACCCCCCTTTTCTAAGTAAACAGCGTAGGAGCGTAGACACCAAAAAGTGCGCCTGGGGCCATGCACCCAGTTCAGGGTCTTTCTGCGCAAGTGAACCGCCTATATCACCCGCGTCTAGGCCCCCCCGGGTGCCCCCCCCCCCCCCCAGAACCCCCCCCCCCCCCCCCCCGCCCCACCCCTGAGTGTGATCATAATTCTGGCTTCTAAGAGCTAGAGTTGTTTTACTTGTCCCTGAATTTGTTACAAATTCAGCACGTGTGCTTTCGTGTCTGGCTTCTTCCGCTCGACCCCATGACTGTGAAATTTGTCCATTTTCAGTGAGTGGCTGGGAGGGGGCTTCTTCTTTTTTTTTTTTTTTTTTTTAGATTTTATTTATTTGTCAGGGAGAGAGAGAGCACAAGCAGGGGGAGCTGCAGGCAGAGGGAGAGGGAGAAGCAGACTGCCTGCTGAGCAGGGAGCCGGACCGTGTGGCTCAATCCCAGGACCCTGGGATCATGACCTGAGCCAAAGGCAGACACTTAACCGACTGAGCCACCCAGGCGTCCCAGGGGAGGGGGCTTCTGAGGGGCAGGTTCCACAGGTGCATCCACTCTGTAAAAACTCATCGAGCCTGACGGGTGTGATTTGTGTGCTTTTCTGTATGTGGGCTATACTTACGCATTTACATTAGAATTTTATGCTGGAAGAGGGAGGAAAGAGAAGCACCACCGTAAAGGATGCAGACCCCGGAGTCAGACCCTGGAGTTTGCACCTCAGCTCTGCTTGCTGACGAGCTGGATGATTTTGGGCAAGTTGGCTCCCGGAATGAGCCTTGATTTCCCCATCTGTGAAGGGGTTTTACTCCAGTACAAACCTATAAAATGTTATCGTAGGATCTGCCTCCCTGAGTTGTTATGAAGGTTAAATGAGTTCATTTGTACGTGTTTGGAACAGGACCTGGCATGTAGTGAGTGAAAATAAGTCAGTGTCCATTTGAACCTGTAAGTCACAAAAACGGTTCTGCAGTGCGTCATTGATGGGGTAGCTGGGCGCTTGCGCTGATCTGTAGGGTCGCGTGAGAGCAGCAGATACAGACCCAGCCTGAGGTAGGCGTGTTATGTGGTCCACTCAAATGTCACAGGCCCCTTTGCTGTCAGAGATGACAGAGTTCTGAGATGATGCCCAAATCTTGATAAAATTCTGAACAAAACCAACCACAGTCTTTCCTCAGATTGCATAGTGGCTACCCTCCTGGAAAATCCACTGTATAATTTTTTTTAAAGATTTTATTTATTTACTTATTTGAGACAGAGAGAGAGAAAGAGATATTGAGCGGGGGCGGGGGGGAGAGAATCCCAAGCGGACTCTGCGCTGAGTGCAGAGCCCAACGCGGGGCTCAGTCTCACCACCCTGAGCTCATTACCTGAGCTGAAACCAAGGGGGCGCCTGGGTGGCTCAGTCAGTTAAGTGTGTGCCTTCGGCTGAGCTGAAACCAAGAGTCGGAGGCTTAACCAACTGAGCCACCCAGGCGTCCCCAAAAATCCACTGTGTATTAAAACCAAACACAAAACACTTGTGTTTATACATAAAACAGTTGGGATTGGACTCAGATAATTACAAGCCATTATTTCACGGACACGGACATCTAGTGGGACATTTAGGAGTCACACGGGGTGTGGGCAATTCTGTGTGGTGCAGAGGGCCCTGCCCTGGGCCCCATCTGGGTCCCAACCTGCGCGGGCCCTGTGATATCCAGAAACACCCCACAGATTGCCCCCATGGCCTCCATTGTTATGCCAACCAACCCCTGGGAGTTCCTGAGATGTACTCTAGGGGACAGCACTGACTATCCATTCACGAGGAGCTTTCTGGAAGCTCTGGGCTAGCCTGCGCTTACAGTCCCTCTTTTGTGGTTTCTGCATTTGCGACTTCGCCTACTCGCTAAATTTATCCGTAACCCCCAAAAGCAGCACTCCTGGTGCTTTTGTAAAGATCATCGTGTCATTCACACAGGGGTGGAAAGCTTGAGTTGTCCAGCACACACACAGCTGAAGTTCAGCAAAGCGGTACTCTGCCTTCCTATCTCAGCTCATACCATGACCCAGAGTCCTTTTCCCCTTTTCGCCTGCTACTGAGTGCCACGTTCTTCACGTTTCTTGTGCTTTTCTTGTTGACGGCTTCACTGTCTAAAATGTCCCCCAAGCAAAGTGCTTAATGCTGGCTAGTATCCCCAAATGCAAGAAGGCTGTAGTGTGTCTCACGGAGAAAACACAGAAATCCGATGAGCGTCCACAGAAATCCAGGCTCGAGTTAGCTGTTGGCCGTGAGCTCAACGTTAATGAAGCAACATTATATATTAGATAAGGTGTCTTTGAACTGAAACACATATAAAACAAGGTGATGTTATTGATCAGTTGATGAAAATATGACCAGAGGCTCACAGGAACAAAACCCTGTATTTCCCATAAGTGCATTCGATTGCATTTGCTAATTTGTGTTCACGGTGACTACAAAGAACATAACTTGGCGATAAGGAGAATCGACTGTATATTTTTTGCCTTTTTAAAATGTAGACAGTGGTATGCTGTATCTACCACTCTGCACCTCGCATTTTTCACTTGATAGTTTAGAAATCTTTTCATATTTAGGGCACCTGGCTGGCTTAGTCTGTAGAGCGTGTAACTCTTTTCTTGGGGCTATAAGTTTGAGCCCCACGTTGGGTGTAGAGATTACTTAAAAATAGAATCTTAAAAAAGGAAATCTTTTCACATTGCCTAAGACTTTCTTCGTTCATTCCCATGTGTCCCTTTTAAATCTTACATGCATTGCTTTATAAAACGGACATAAGCAGACACCAAATGGTGCTAAAACAAACCTTGAATATAAAATACAGAATTCATGTATCCGTTCTTATGTTTTAGGACCTGCCCAGTGTCACAGATGGATTTTAAGCTGAGGGGCGGTGGTGTAATTTGACATAGAGTTGGTTTTTTTTTTTTTTTTTTTTTAAGAGTTTTTTTATTTTTTATTGGAGAGAGAGAGCATGTGTGCATGCAAGCAGGGGGCAGGGAGGGGCAGAGAGAGAGAGAGATTCTCAAGTGAACTCCGCGCTGAGGGTGGAGCCCAACGCGGGGCTTGATCCCATGACCTTGAGATCATGATCTGAGCCAAAACCAAGAGTCCACTGCTTAACCAACTGAGCCACCCAGGCGCCCCTGACATAGGGTTTTTCAGCTAGATTTTTTTTTTTAAAAGATTTTATTTATTTATTTGGCAGAGAAAGACACAGCGAGAGAGGGAACAGAAGCAGGGGGAGTGGGAGAGGGAGAAGCAGACTCCCTGCCGAGCAGGGAGCCCGATGTGGGACTCGATCCAGGGACTCCAGGATCATGACCTGAGCTGAAGGCAGTCGCTTAACCAACTGAGCCACCCAGGCGCCCCTTTTCAGCTAGATTTTTAAAAGGCTAGTTAGGACCACACATCAGGGTCTGGAGCCCCATGCAATTGCTCTCTCTCTCTGCCCCTTAGCCATGCTACGGATGGTCTCAGCCGTTCTCCAGTTCGGCAACATCGTCCTGAAGAGAGAACGGAACAATGATCAAGCCTCCATGCCTGACAACACAGGTACTCCACCTGGCCTACAGCCCACCCACCTGACCCGGTGTTCCCTGTTCCCCCAGACAGAGCATCCCCCCCACTCCCCGCTCCCCAGCCAGGCATGCCTCCAAGCTGTGCTGATCCTTTACCAAAATGTCATCTCCCACTCTTTTCCTGATTCGAAAAGGTGTCCTCTCTGCCGAAGGTTTGAACAACACTGGTGTGCCGGAGATCCCCCGTCATCCCGGCCCCTCTGAGAAAACCATTAGCATTGGGCTTTTCTCTTCCTGGCCTTTGTGCTCTGCATATATATATACTTTTTTTTTTGCTTTTCAAAAGCAGAATTATAGTTGATACTCCTTTTTTATCGAAACGGAAATAGCTTTGCTTCTTTATGATCATAAAATAATACAAGCTGGATGGGGGAGAATCTGGCAATACAGAAAACTATAAAAGCAGGGAAATGACCCACAGTCATACTCCTGAGAGGTAATTACTGCAACATTTTGGGGTACTTCTCTCTGGGCTTTGTTCTCTGTCTACATCAGAGCAGAAATATTGTCACAGAAGTGGAAACACGTTTCGCACCTTTTCCCCCTCAAGACAGCAAGAGCTTTCCGTCCTGATTATAAAATCCTATGGGCTCATTTTCCAAAACTATACAACTACAGAAAATATGAGGAAAGGGGCCCCTCCCATCACGCTGTTGATCAGCAGCGTCACCTGTGGTGCTTGGAGGCTCTGTTCACACGCCCAGCAAGTGTGAACATTTATTTATTCATTCAGTCTACAAAATTGGGGTCAGACCTTGTAGACCATTTTGAAATTTGCTTTTTTTCCCTCAATGCACTGAGGGTAGCGTTTCAAGGTTATTAACTAGAACGTTACTGGGGTTCTTCCTCTGGGGTCTGTGGGTAGAACCATATGTCAGCATAATTAATCTCCTGGGAAATCCTGGGTGTTTCATTCTCTGCATTTGCAAACGTGCATTGGAGAACCAGTCCATGGGCCAAAGGACCCAGCAGAGGCTTTAGAAGCCTCCAGAACATTCGTGTGACTCGCAGCATAGCGCCCCGGTACACATTCCCTGCTGTTCTTCAGGCCACTTGTTACAATTCTTAAGTACTTTCCGTACCATGCAAAGTCACCATAGAAGAATTAGAAACTACGACGGTCTCAGATATAATCACTGTTTATTTGGTGTTTTTCCTTCTAGATGTGTTCTTTTCCTTTCTCTTTTCTGCTGGTGCTAAGAATTTGTAGTAATGGTTTTCCCATTATGGAAGTGACAGAAGCTGGAAAACATTTCTTAATTACCATTTTTTATGAATTTTTTTCTCTACAAAAATAGGGAAGAGCAAGTTGCTTTTAAATATTTATTTATTGGCCACTTCCATGGGTTTTTACTCCAGTAGCTTTTCCTCCAATATTTTATTAGCAAATGTCCAAACATACAGACTAGTTGAAAGATTTTAGAGCAAACACCCAGATATCCACCACCTAGATTCTACCATTGACATTTTCTACACTTGCTTTATTGTGTATCTTTCCATACATCGTTTGTCCATCCTGTTGTCTGGTGCATTTCAAATTTGAAGATTTCTGTGCACTTCAGCATGTACATGAGTAGTTCACATGTACATGCATCAACTCGCATATGCATATCACCTACTGGTGTCCAGTGTTTGCTTACAATTCTTTCTTTGGAGTGAAACATACAAACCGTGAAATGCACACATCTTAAGTGTACTGTGTAATGAGTGCTAATAATTTTCAGTGACTGCAGAACATGTATTCAAATGGAGGATCCCTGACTCCCTAACCAGTCCCCAGTTGCTGGGCATTCAGCTTGTTTCCTGTTTTCCTCCATCACCAACAAGGCTGTGATGTACATCCTCCTGGTCCAGTCTTTGCTCACCTCCGGGATTATTTGTCCCATCTTGGGGTCCCTGAGAGAGAATTGTTGGGCCAGAGGACGTACACACTTTTAGGATTGTAATACTTACTAGTGGGAGAGGCTGGGCCCCTCGTCTGTTCCACCAGCAGTGGGGGCGACCCCCTCCGCTGAGCTCAGTGGCCGCTGCCGCCTCCTGGGGCTGATTAGACCTTTGTGCCTCTCACCCTCAGCTGCACAGAAGCTCTGCCGTCTCCTGGGACTAGGGGTGACAGACTTCTCCCGTGCCCTGCTCACCCCCCGCATCAAAGTTGGCCGAGACTACGTGCAGAAGGCTCAGACCAAGGAACAGGTGGGTGGGGCTGGGGGGCAGGCGGAGCGCACGGAGAGCCAGGCGCCAGGGTCCTGGGCCTTCAAGGAGCGTATGCTGGTTTTTCTCTCACTCAACAAACTTTGGCTGATTGTTCGCTCCATTGCCCGCTCAGGTTCTGGTGCTAGGAATAAAAGTCGTAATGGAAACAAAGACCATGCCTTGGTGGAGCTCAGGCCGAAGTAGGGAACAGATCATAAAAGAAGATACATAAGCAGTGAGGACTTCTGTGAAGGAGGGCATTCATGTGGTCAGGAAAGTCCTCCATGAGGAGGTGATGTTTGAGTTTGGACCCAGATGGTTTGAGGCAGAGGGAACAGCCCTGGGGCTGGAACAGGCTTGGTGAATTGCGACTGTCAAGGTGGTCAGTGAGGCTAGAGAGTGGGGCAGAGGGTGGCAGAAGCCGCAGTCAGAGAGGTCGGAAGGGGACAGATCGTGCAGGGTCTTAGGAGCCACAGAAAGGAGGTGAGTTTCATTCAGAGAGCAGTGGGAGGCCAGTGGGGGTTTAAGCCGGGGAGCAACCTGATTCGGTTTGTCTTTTATAAAGATCCCCTTGTCTACTGCATGGAGAACTGGATCCTGGGGACACGGGCGGGAACAGGGAGACATAAGGCGGCTGCTCTCATAGTCCAGGAAAGCGATGATGGTGGTGGGACTGGGGAGAAGTGAAGCCATGCTAGAGGTTTTCAGAATCCAGCTTTCGGGCAGAGGCCTCTGCCTGGCCCCAGGCTGGGCACTCAAACAAAGTACTAGGGTGAAGAAGACACAGTGGGGGACATGGGGGTCAGAGATTGGGGGTCACATGAGAGGCCAGGTTCCACTCTCAGCTGAAGTACTCTTGTTAGGATCCATTTTACAGATGAAGAAACTGAGACACAGAGAGGTTTAGCCACATGCCTGAGGATGCAGAGCTTCTGAGGGGCAGAGCCAGGATTCAAACCGGTGTTGTCAGGCTCCAGAGTCCACCCTCTTAACTGTTATGCTGTCGAAATTGGTTCGAGGGATGGGGGGAAGATGAATGAACGTGCCCCCAAGCGCCTCACACGCTGCCTGGTGCGTAGTAGGGCTCTGAACTGGTTGGCATCATCATTAACATCATCATTCTCGATGAGCTGTGACGGGGGCCCGTCCACACCAGTGTCTCCTTGCTGGGGGGCGGGCTGGGGCTGCGGGGGCGGGCTGGGCCCTCACCATGTGCCCCCCGCCCCCCGCAGGCTGACTTTGCGCTGGAGGCCCTGGCCAAGGCCACCTACGAGCGCCTCTTCCGCTGGCTGGTCCTGCGCCTCAATCGTGCGTTGGACCGCAGTCCCCGCCAGGGCGCCTCCTTCCTGGGCATCCTGGACATCGCTGGCTTTGAGATCTTCCAGGTCTGCACTTGGTGCCAGGCTGGGGCTGGGAGGGCTCCGTCACTCTGGCCCTGTCCCCCTCCCACTGGTCTCTGTCCCCTCCCTCTGGTCTCTGTCCCCATCTCTCTGGTCTCTGTCCCCATCTCTGTGGTCTCTGTCCCTCCCCCGGTCTCTGTCCCCATCTCTGTGGTCTCTTCCCCTCCCTCTGGTCTCTGTCCCCATCTCTCTGGTCTCTGTCCCCATCTCTGTGGTCTCTGTCCCTCCCCCGGTCTCTGTCCCCATCTCTGTGGTCTTTGTCCCCTCCCTCTGGTCTCTGTCCCCATCTCTCTGGTCTCTGTCCCCATCTCTGTGGTCTCTGTCCCCCCCCTCTGGCCTCTCTCCCCCCCTCTGGTCTCTGTCCCCCCCTCTGGTCTCTGTCCCCCCCC
>NW_023270718.1:5607761-5639714 GCF_011800145.1 Mirounga leonina
CCCCTCCCTCTGGTCTCTGTCCCCATCTCTGTGGTCTCTGTCCCTCCCCCGGTCTCTGTCCCCATCTCTGTGGTCTCTGTCCCCCCCTCTGGTCTCTGTCCCCTCCCTCTGGTCTCTGTCCCCCTCCCTCTGGTCTCTGTCCCCCCCCTCTGGTCTCTGTCCCCTCCCTCTGGTCTCTGTCCCCCTCCCTCTGGTCTCTGTCCCCCCCCCTCTGGTCTCTGTCCCCTCCCTCTGGTCTCTGTCCCCCCCTCTGGTCTCTGTCCCCTCCCTCTGGTCTCTGTCCCCCTCCCTCTGGGTGTCTGTCCACCCACCCTGGTCTCCATTCCCCCGCCCCCGCAGTCTCTGCCCCTCCCCCGCCTCTGTCCCCTCTCACTTGTCCTTTCATTCCCTGCAGCTGAACTCCTTCGAGCAGCTGTGCATCAACTACACCAACGAGAAGCTGCAGCAGCTCTTCAACCACACCATGTTCATCCTGGAGCAGGAGGAGTACCAGCGCGAGGGCATCCCCTGGACCTTCCTCGACTTCGGCCTCGACCTGCAGCCCTGCATCGACCTCATCGAGCGGCCGGTGAGCCTGGGGGTCCTCCCGCCGCCCCCCCACCTCCACCAGCCACGAGATCCGAGACCTCAGTCCCGCTCCTACCCTGCTGGGCCTCCGGCCTCTAAATCAGTTCATGACAGCGTCTGCTTTATAGATGCGTAGGCCCCGGATGTGCCTGCCGCGGGGCCTGGTTTGAGCCAAAGCTCTCATCAACAGCCGGAACCGTGTTCTGTTGTATGTCCATGTGCCTCTTCCAAGAGCGACAAGTTAGCAGCAACCTAAGAGTCCAGTGTGTGGGGATCTGACGTACTCTTCCCCTCCTGTTGGTGGTTAGGCTAACCCCCCTGGGCTCCTGGCCCTGCTGGACGAGGAGTGCTGGTTCCCAAAGGCCACGGACAAGTCCTTTGTAGAGAAGGTGGCCCAGGAGCAAGGAGGCCACCCCAAGTTCCAGCGGCCAAGGAACCTGCGGGACCAGGCTGACTTCAGTGTCCTGCACTATGCAGGCAAGGTAGGTGGCTGGGCCGGCCCTGGGGCCCGTGGGCGGGGGTGGGGACCACTTGGCTGCAGATGCAGGGAGAGTGCAGAGGGAACACAGGCCCCCCCCCCCCAATGTCCCCTGGAACGAGACACTGACAGGGGCCGGGGAAGCCCAAGGAGGACTGAGGACTCTGTCTGATGAAGTCAGCAAAAGCTTCCTCAAGGAGGGAGTATTTCCAGTAGGCTTGGAGGGGTGGATAGGAGTTCGCCGTGAGGAGAATTATGTGCATTTTATTCCCTCATTCGGCAAAGATGTGCCTTTTGTGTGCTCAGCCCTGTGCTGAGCAAAGCTGGGGCCCCACGCCGGACGTGGTTTCTGTCCTCACAAAGTTCCTGATCTGGGAGAGGGACAAATACCACGAGGATAGATGGCTGCTAGATGCTTCAGTGGGGGTAGGGTCAAAACCCGGAGGAGGAATGCCAGGGGAGGTTTCAGACGAGCATCATGCTTGATCTGGAACTTAAATCAAGGGCAGCAAACATCTTCTGTACATAGTTTCAGCCAGTCTCTGGCCATAGCTACTCGCTTCTGCCGTTGTAGTGCGAAAGACACGCCGGGGAATATATAAATGATTATATAAATGAAGGCTGTATTCCGATAAGACTTTATTTACAAAAAGGTGGGATTTGGCCTGTGGACCATTGTTTCCCAATCCCTGGCCCAAATGTTGAGTAACAGCCAGTAAAGGATAGGTGAAGGATGGGAAGGGCTGTCCAGGCGGAAGGAACGGCATACAGAGGCTGGGAGGCAGGAGACCTCTGTGCTCTGTGTCTAGCCCTCACTGCCTCTTCCACACATTGTCTAAGACTGCCCATGGGCCCAGCCCTGTGCTGTGAGTCAGATCCGAGCCCTTGCCTCAGGGAGCCACTGTCTGGTGGGGGGCACATGTGTGGGGGATTGTGCTGGTCAAGACTGTGACTCTGGGAGCCTCGAAGCAAAGCCCTGAATACTCAGAAGGAGCCAGCCGTGTGAAAATCCATGGTGAGGGAATCACAAGCGGTGGGAATGGCAGGGGTAAACCTGAGGTAGAAATGAGCTTGTGTGTTTGAGGAACAGTGAGGAGCCCAGTGTGGCTGGAATAGAATGGATAAGGAAAAAGTGAGGGTGGATGCGGTCCTCTGGGTGGTCAGAGGACAGATAAGGGAAGTAGAGGGAGAGGGACCCTGCTGGTGGAGGGTGCAGTTCTGCGAACGGACACAAGGTGGCACCGATGCTCTCTCATCCATGATGAGCCCTGGAGTTGGCAGTCCCAGAGCTTCTGGGAGGTTCCTTGGGAAATTGGGAGAACTGGTGAAGCTGCAAACTCACCACCTCCTCTGCCTGACTGCACCCAGGTCGACTACAAGGCCAGTGAGTGGCTGATGAAAAACATGGACCCTCTGAATGACAACGTCGCAGCCCTGCTTCACCTGAGCACAGACAAGCTAACGGCAGAGATCTGGAAAGACGGTGAGGGCCAGCTTCCCCAGCTTCCCTGTCCCTGGAACTCTGTGCATCTCTTTTCCCAGCCCACACCTTTGTTCTAGAGGCTAAGTTCTGAATGTGAGTTGTCTGCTCAGACACGGAACTGATGTAGGCAGGCCAGACGGTCTCCGGGTAGTGTTTCCAATCAGTGACTGACTGATTGGTTGGTTGATTGTTATCTTAAGCCCGCATCATGCTCAATGACAAAACACACTCCTCCTTAATCAGAAACAAGATGAGGATGCCCATGGTCACCACTGCTGGGCAACATGGTTTTAGCAATACTAGTCTCTGCAATCAGACTGGAAAAAGAAATAACTATATGAATATTATAAAGGAAGAGAGAAAGTTATTCATTGTAGATGGCATTTGATCCCTAAAAAAGAAAAAATCAAGAGATTTGACTGAAAAAGAATTAATCACAAGAGAACTCAGCAGCGTGGTGTCTTAAAGATTAGTCGGCTTTGGGGCTCTGCTTTCTTGGCTCTCACAAAGTTCCTGTCAGGGCCCCCAGGGAAGAAGAAAGGAATAATAGATCTCCATGTTATTTGGGAGAGCTTTCCTGCTCCAACAAGGCCCATGTGGATTTGGCCATTAGTCTTTTTGGAATGGCATTTCTGGGAGGCATGGGCAGAAAGGCTGAATGTCTTTGGAGTGAACCCCGGAGCTTTCCAAGCCTTGTCTGCCCCTCCCCATCCTTAGAGAAGAGATGATTTTAACAACCGGTGGAACCAGCATCTTGGTTTCTCCCGATTCAAGGCTTCCAGAATCTGTCAGTTTGCCTTAGCCTTTTTCTTGAAGTGAAAAGCGTAGTTGTGAGTCCCAGCCCATGCAATGAGACAAGAGAAAAAATAAGCAAGATGCATGGTTCCCAAACGAACTCATGGAACAAAAGGGCACGAGGTGCCTTGATGCTGGTGAGCTGATTTTAGACAGAGAGATCTGATGTTTGTGTCTTGCATGGTTTATACACGAGGGACTGACAAGCAGTGTTCAATGTCCAGTAACAGAATCAGATTCTGCTATGAGACTCACCTCCTCAGCCTGAAAATCCCCCCACCCCAACACACACTTCTTCAAAATCTGTGTCCCCTTCAAGGACACATCACACACACCCCCAACCATGATCCCTCACATGCCCCATCTCATAGGTGCCCGGCCCCCCAGGGGTTCCAAGAGCCAAGTGGAAGTGGGAAGCCTGTTGAGTCCTGGACTCGAACTTGGCACAGTGTTACTTCTTCCACGATTCTCCTGAGCAAAGCAAGTCACAGCAGCCCAAATTCAAGGAGCTGCAAGTCACAGGGAGGGATGGGGAAGGTGGCTGTTTGTGCATCAGTCTCTATGACAGCTGCCCTGAGCCCAGAGTCGGGTGCCCAGCATCCCAGTAGCCCAGGGGGAAAGGCAGATGAGACAACCTCTCCTCAGAGAGGCAAATGCAACAAACTGGGTAGGAGTATCGAGTCAGTCCTCGAGCTTCCTGGCAGCCAGGGCAAAAAGGGATACCTAATCGAACAGATAGATTCCACCTCTAGGGAGACAGATTTTTTTCCCCCTTGGCATTAAATTCTCACAAAGGACATTCATCCTTTCAGTCAACTTTGATGCCCTCAGTGGGTAGACACAGAGGTGAACGGGACAGTCCCCCTGGCTTTAGAAGTTCACAGCCAACACGGAAGTTTTCCCTCCTGCTTTGCCTTGTGCTGTTGACTAATAATGTTCTCTTTTTTTTCTGCCACCTTCTCTCCTCCCTTCTCTTGCTGTTCCCTTTGCATCTCCCGCCTCCATGTCTCTGCCCTTCCCCTCATCTGTCCTCTCCCCACCCCCCAAGAACACGGGGGTTTCCAGCAATTCTCTTTCCTTGGCTCCTTCCCACCGTCGCCCCCAGGATCTTCAGGGAGGCGAGGCTCTGCTATTTCTCCGTCAGGGGGTGGGTGTTGCTGTGCATCGACTGGTGAGATTTGCCGGCCGAGGTGGGTGGGCCTGTCAGACCGGGTACCTGACTTCGAACATCTGTCCCCTCTCCTCCACATGGAGGACTCTTGCCCTTCTTCCCCTTCTTTGGCGCCTCCCTTAGCAGTTCCCACACTCTCCATAGCAGCATACCCTTCTAACTAAACTGCATATAAAAGGAAAGCAATTGCGATAATACTAGCTGGTGTTTACTGAGCACTTACTATGTGCAAAGCCCATTTACGATTCCTAACCCCTAGAATCCTCCAAACAACCCAGTGAGGCAGGTGTTAGTACTACTATCCCCATTATACAGAGGAGGACATTGAAGCCCAGAGAGGTTACGTCACCTACCTGAGATCACACAGCCAGTAAGGGACAGAGCTGAGATTTGAACCCAGGACATTGGGTCCCAGAGCCTCTGCTCTTCTCGGGGCTGTAAGAACTTATTTATCCTTTTGATAATAGCCGGGAGTCTGGCGGTGAGAGGGAGCATTGAACCTGGGGAGGAAGAGGCTGTACGTGAGCCCCCCTGCACACCAGACCCTGCCTGGAAGTGAGGATTATCTGGCTGACCCCAATGAGCCTCCCTGCTGAGGGCTGCAGGACGTCAGAGTCTGCCCCAGCTGCAGAAACCTGGCAGGATTTAGACAGAATTCGAGGTAAAGGAGTAGGTATTTCTCAGTAGCTGAAGTGACACCATCAAATGACAAGATCAGGCCTTACTGGAAAAATAGTTCAGTGGAAGCATCTGTCTTCTTCTTCTTTTTTTTTTTTTTTAAGATTTTGTTTATTTGTCAGAGAGAGAGAGAGAGCACAAGCAGGGGGAGCTGCAGGCAGAGGGAGAAGCAGGCTCCCCGCCGAGCAGGGAGCCCGACGTGGGACTCGATCCCAGGACCCTGGGATCATGACCTGAGCCGAAAGCAGACGGTTAACTGACTGAGCCACCCAGGCATCCCCCGTCTGTCTTCTTTTAAACACTGCACATAAAAGCCAGGCTTTATTACATTTTTTAGTGGGACATTGTTTTAAGTTCCTAAAAATGCCACCGTGCTGCGTTCATGATCCCTGGCACCCTCTCGGTGCCTGTAAAATGGGAACAATTCTTCCAGGCTTATAAATGAGTGGCGCCTGGCAGAGAGGAAGTGCTAGGTAAGTGGGTGCTGTTGTTATCAGCACCTGTGGATAAGGAACATGGAGATGCAGTTTGCATCCTGGAGAAGACGAGAGGTCAGAGGCCAGGGTTCCAGAGGACTCACCCTGCCTGGGTTCAAATCGTAGATCTGCATTTCTAAGCTGTGTGGCCTTAGGCGCAGTCTTCCACCCTCTCTGAGCTTCCTTTCTGAGTTTGCACGTCAGTCCAGTGGGGCTGATAACACCTACTTACTGGTGTTTCATATGTAAAGTGACAGGTCCTAGAAATGATAAGACCCTTGAACTTTAACCAAGTTTAACCAGTCCACCTACAACTGACTCCTGACCCCCTTCTTTCTCTGCATCTGTTTCCTCTTCCCACAGTGGAGGGCATCGTGGGGTTGGAGCAGGTGAGCAGCCTTGGGGATGGCCCACCGGGTGGCCGCCCCCGCCGGGGCATGTTCCGAACGGTGGGACAGCTCTACAAGGAGTCCCTGAGCCGCCTCATGGCCACACTCAGCAACACCAACCCCAGCTTCGTCCGCTGTATCGTTCCCAACCATGAGAAGAGGGTGAGTGACTGGCCTGGGGAGGGGGGCAACTCCGGCAGGGGGTAAAGGCCTGGCCACTGACCTTGGCTGGAGCCAGGCTCACCTCAGACTGGCTGTGTGACCTTGAGCAAGTTGCTTTCCCTCCCAGGCTCAGTGCTCTGTTAGGAAAATGCATTCATTCAATTCAGGGGACTTAAATTTTATTGAGCACCTACTAAGGGCCAGGTTTTGGCGATACTTTCGAGAGAAAAGCACAGCCAACTCCTGTTCTCACAGTCTAAGGGGGAGCACAGACATTCAACTGAGCAACCATAATGAATGTCCAATTGGATTTGTAGGGGTGGTAAGTATCCGCTAAGGCTTAATCTGGTCTGTGATGTCAGGGAGGCCTCCCTGGATGTGGTGGTGATTGAGCTCTGAAGGATAAGTGGTATCCTGAGGAGAGAATAGCTTGTGCAAAGGCCTGGTGGGACGTTGGAGCATGAAAGGTGCAGGGGATGGAATGAAGGCTGTTGGGGCTGGGGGTGTCATGTCCGGGTGGGGAGACCATGCCTGGCTTCCCAGGCCACCAAAAGGTTTTCTTGTTAGGAAAATCAGAGAATGGGCCCTGTAGAGAAGGGTCAACATGGGTGAAAATGAAATACAAAATGAGGTGCCCGAGGCTTACCCTGTCCTCAGAAAACAGGAACTGTGGTTTACTCTGTGTGTGTGTGTGTGTGTGTGTGTGTGTGTGAGAGAGAGAGAGAGAGAGAGAGAGAGAGAGAGAGAGATGTCTGCAAATATCCTATCTTACCAAACCTAAGACACGTCTATTTCTCACACTTTAGCATCTCTGAAGTTGGGGGTGTGGCCTACAATCAACCTGTCAGAGGTTAATTGATAGGAGTTTTTCTTTCGTGATAGTATATAAAATAACAGCATTTTGCAATGGATGGAGGCTTATATTTGATGAAATACGGTACACAGATTCACCCATTTTTTTCCAAGGAGCCCTGGTTCTTTTTAGCGGAATGGTGCTTAGAGTCTAAGATCTGGCTGTTAGGTGTGCTCAGTGGTATTAGAACCTCTCAGCAAACAGCTGCATATACATACACACAAGTGAATATATACACATACGTATAGACGTGTATTCACGCATGTCGACACACACGTTTTTTTCTTAAGTCATCTCTGTACCCAGTGTGGGGCTCGAACTCACGACCCTGAGATCAAGAGCCACGTGCTTCTCGACTGAGCTAGCCAGGCACCCCTGTATACACACGTTTATATCTATGTTGATTTCTGTAAATATCCCTACATACTGAAAACTGTGAGTTCACACCAGTATGCCAAGTTCTGTCTCAGCATCACAGAGTTCATTATAACTTTTTCCTCATGCAAATTTGTGACTCTTTCTGTGTGTATGACAGTGAGAAATCTGGATCCCACAAAATACTACATATTTATGTGTTTTCTCAGTCCCCTGTAATGTAATCCATCTCTTGGCCCTCCTGGCACCTCCCCCACTCAAGCCTGCCCAATATTTTGTCAAAGAGTGGGATGGAGGGAAGAAGGAAGAAAATATCAATGTGAGGCCATCCTATATATCATTTCCGACTACAGTTCTTTCCAGCTATTTCCTTGGGGGTGTTTTGACTGTGAGACAGTCAACTAAGGTGGCTTAAGCCAAAATGAGAATGTATAATCTCACATAATTGAAATCCCACGGTTGGGTTCAGTTATAGCTGGATCCAGGTGCCCAAATGGTGGTGTCAGGGGTCTTTTTCCTTTGCTTGGCTCTATGTTGTCTTTACTCTGAAGGAATCTCATTCTCGCTCTCTTTCTTTCTCTTACTCCCCTCAGGATGATAAGGCAGCCCCCAGTAGTTCCAAACTTTGGTTCTCCCAGTTCAGCAACCATGGAGGGAAAAGAGAGCCTCTTGTCCAGGGTCCTCATTGGTCCAGGATGGGTCTTGTGCCCACCCCACTAACGGACTGAGAGCCACAGGGGAGAAGTAGCTCTCTCCTGAAGAAGTGAGCCTATTGCTAAAGAAGGGGGTACACATATAGTAATAAAGGGAAACTCCCTTTTGCCCAACATAAACAATCTGAGGGCGGGGGCTTTTATCTGCTTTTTCACTGTTGGGTCCCCAGTGCCTTGAACAGTGCTTGGCACACAGTGGATATTCAATAAATGTTTGACGGATGCATAAATATAAGATATATATGCTTCAGTGGCCCTAGAAAAAGATCCAGAATGGTGGTATTCATATTTTATTCCCACCCCCCAGAAATTCACATTCTACCCTGGGCTGTGACCCGGACGTTGGATTTTTGTTTTTTTGGTGTTTTTTGTTTTGTTTTTAAAGCTTCCTAGAGGGTGCCAGTGTGTAGCCAGGGTTGAGAACAACCGATCTAGAAAGTTCTATTAGAAACTGGGGACTGTGGGGTGCCTGGGTGGCTCAGCCAGTTAAGAGTCTGACTCCTGATTTCAGCTCAGGTCTTGATCTCAGGGTGATCTCCCGGTTGTGATTTCAAGCCCAGGGCATTGGGCTCCATGCTGGGCGTGAAGCCTACTTTAAAAAAAAAACCAAAAAAACAAGAAAGAAACTGGGGATTGTGTTGCCCACTCTGGGGGCCTGGACAAGGCAAGAGTTCTGTTTTAGAATGTTGAGTTTGAATTTTTGTACTGTTTAGCGTTTTTTTTTAGAAGGAAGGGAGGGAGGAAGGAAGGAAAAGGCAACAAAAGTTAGCTACTCCAAAATGATGATGTATGGGTTTTATTTACCCATCACCTTCCCAGTGAGGCCTTTCCCCAACTATTCCCAGTGCAGATTCAGCACTCCCCGCCCTCCCTGCGGCTAAGCAGTAGGTACTCAGTAAGTGTAGGTTGACCCGTGTGAAATCGCCGAGGATTTCTGACCCTCCCGAAGGGCCCGTCCTGGTCCCCCCAGGCGGCTGCCGTCTGGTGCGTGGCGCCCCCATGTGGCCGCCGTCGACCCCGCGTGTCCGTCCCCGCTCTCCGCAGGCGGGCAAGCTGGAGCCTCGGCTGGTGCTGGACCAGCTGCGCTGCAACGGCGTCCTGGAGGGCATCCGCATCTGTCGCCAGGGCTTCCCCAACCGCATCCTCTTCCAGGAGTTCCGGCAGCGGTGAGTGCGATGGGGCGGAGCTCGGTTTGGAAACCCACCCACCCCCCCATCTGCATCCAAATCCCCCCACTGCTACTTCTGAGTCTGGGGAGTCAGGGCAAGTTCCTTTGGTTCCGGTCTCAGCTTTTTCCTCTGTGGAATGGGAGAGCAGGACCCCGCTCAGGTGGTTCCCCGAGAGAAAGATTGCCTTATGCGGCAATCTGTGTGTGGCGATCTGCATTTCTTTACAAATGCAATAGAAAGGGATAGAACAGAAAATACCAGAGTTTAAGAAGCAAGTCATAGGGGCGCCTGGGTGGCTCAGACCGTTAAGCCCATGACTCTTGGTTTCTGCTCAGGTCATGATCTCAAGGTCGTGAGATCTGGCAAGCATCGGACTCTGCTGGGTGTGGAGGCTGCTTGACATTCTCTCTCTTCCTCTCCCTCTAACCCTCCCGCTACCCCCCAGCCCCCTACTTACGCACACGCGTGCTCTCTTTCTCTCTTAAAAAAAAAAAAAAAGACATTATTAAAAAATCCAGTTCCTGGGGCACATGGGTGGCTCACTCAGTTAAGTGTCTTAGCTTCGGCTCAGGTCATGATCCCAGAGTCCTGGGGTCAAGCCCCACGTCGGGCTCCCTGCTCAGCGGGGCGTCTGCTTCTCCCTCTCCCTCTCCCTCTGCCCCCCTGCCTGCTTGTGCTCTCTCTCTCAAAAGTAAAGTAATAATAATTAATTAATTAATTAAAAATACAGTTCCTCGGATGGCTGGGCCACGTTTCAAGGGCTCAGTAGTTACATGTGGCCAGTAGCTTCTCTATTGGACAATGCAGCTCTGAGTCTGCCACTCAAAGTGCGGTCCCCGGGACAAGCAGCATGAGCATCACTGGGCAGCTCCTTAGATATGCACATTTTCAGGCACCACCGCAGACTTACTGAATTAAGATCTGCATTTTAACAGCCCACCCCTGGTGACTGAGCAACCCTGATACACACACACACACACTTGTCAATCACCAGTCATAAAATATGTCATGTTAACACAGGACATGTCTTATGTACATGATGCATGATATTTTACAAAATGTTGAGATCCAAGGAAGGGCACAGCAGGGGAAGGGCTCTGAGGACACGCACGTATGTGTTTATGAACCGTATCCCGTTTCATTCTCCGTCGTGCTTAGACATTGGGAAGAAGCCACTGCACGGCACTTAGCTCAGGGCCTGACCAATAAGAAGTCTTCAGAGACATCAGCTGTCACTGGCAGGCATTCTCCCATTTCCACTCCGAGACCCACCTGTGTTCCGCATCTCAGTGATGCTGGTGGGGTGACAGAACACTCACGATCAGCACGCAGTGAGTGTCCAAGGGGTGGCCGCTCTGGGGGTCAGTGCTGTCGTGGGTGGTGTTATCGCTCTTAGCCCAGTGTGTGGTGCTCGGTGTGTGGGGCAGGAGCTCAGTGACAGTGTGCTGTTAACTCCCCACCCACCCCTCCCCTCCCCCCGGCAGATATGAGATCCTGACGCCCAGTGCCATCCCCAAGGGCTTTATGGATGGGAAACAGGCCTGCGAGAAGATGGTGAGTGTGGGGCAGAGCCCGAGCTGCAGGTGTCTACGGGTGCACATGCAGGGTCCCAGGCGGTGGAAGAGGGGAGCAGGGACCGCCCTCTCCTCGCCCCTCCTCTTCATCACCCCTCTCCCACCCCTCACAGATCAAGGCCCTAGAACTGGACCCCAACCTCTACCGTGTGGGACAGAGCAAGATCTTCTTCCGGGCAGGGGTCCTGGCCCAGCTGGAAGAGGAGCGGGACCTAAAGGTCACAGACATCATCGTGTCCTTCCAGGCAGCTGCCCGGGGGTACTTAGCTCGCAGGTAGGGCACCGTGCTGTCTCCTGGGTCCCATTGGCCAAGGCTGGGGGTAGGGAAGGGTTGACCAGAGGGCTCCAGGGGTCAGGACCTCTGAGGTGGTAGAAGGGCCGGGAAACAAAGGGGTGGAGCCACCAGATGCCCAGGCTTCTTGCTGCTGCAGTCCCTGAGGGCCCACATATGCCAGGTCCAGTGCTGAGTGGTGCCGGGGACACAGAGAAGAGCTAGTCTTGGCCATAGGGTGGCCAACCATCCTGCCTCGCCCAGGACTGGAGGTTCCCCAGGATGCATGATTTTTGGGGCTAAAACAAAGAAAGCCCTGGGCAAACGGAACGGTGGTCACCCTTCTGGCCAGTGCCTCAAGAGACTCCACCCTGGAGGGGGAGACATACACGGGCACAAAGCGTCACAGTCTGGAATGGGATGTGCTTTGATGGTTGTCCAGGTGTAGTGTGGAGACCCTACAGCAGACCAGGACGCATCCAGGTCCCACTTGATGGCCAGAGAGACGAAGGAGGATGGGACAGGTGTTGTAGGCAGGAGCGACAGCTGATTCAAAGACCCAGGGAAGTGGGAGCCTGATGTGTTTCAGGAATGTGAGAAGTTTGCAGGAGAGTCTCCTTCCCCCTTGAAATGGCCCAGAGGGAGGATCAGAGAACAAAGGATTCCCCCAAACACCAGGCTGAGGGGTGGGGACCTTGTCCAGAGGTGCTGGGGAGCCAGGGGAGGGCTGTGAGCAGGGGAGGGGAGGGTAAGCTCTGGGTGTAGAAAGACCCCCTCAGGAGGCAGGTTGGGGATGGACTGGAGGGAAGAGATTAGAGGCTGGAAGGTTGGTGTGAGGGTTCAGGTGGGGGAAGAGGAGGCCTGAACTAGGGTTATATGGACAGAGAGCGGGGATAGAGCAGAGAGAGTCAAAGGCCAAAGGACTGACAGACTATATGCAACAGGATCTGCCAATATTAGAAAGTGCTTGCACACGTAGGCCCTCAACAGTGGTTGACTAAGTGAAGGGAGCTGTGCTCTCTTTCAAAGGGGACAGGCCTGGAGGGGCTGAGCCTCCACTCTCCCACTTGCCCGTCTCCCCACCCAGAGCCTTCCAGAAGCGACAGCAGCAGCAGAGTGCCCTGAGGGTGATGCAGAGGAACTGTGCCGCTTACCTCAAGCTGAGACACTGGCAGTGGTGGCGACTCTTCATCAAGGTGAGGGCGCCTGGGGAAGTGGTCTGAGCAGCAAGGAGACAGCACATTGGGGCCAAGTGGCTTTCTCTGTTTGGGCCTCAGCTTTCTGCATCTGTAAAATGGGACCAATCAGCCCAGTCTTTGTTAGCCAGGATTCTTTGGTGTAGCAAGTGACCAAAAAAATCTGACTCAAACCAACATGAATAAAAGATTGAGGACAGCTTCAGGAACAGCTGGATCCAGGGCTAAGTCAGGGGTCCCAAAGACCCCCTCAGATTCGATGATTCACTAGGAGGACTCACAGAACTTAGAGAAGCTGTTCTGTTCATGGTTATGGTTTATTACAGTGAAAGGATAGAGATTAAAGTCAGCAAAGGGAAAATGTGCACCGAACAGAGCTTGGGGGAGACCAGGCACAGGCTTCCAGTTGTCCTCTCGACACAGAGTCATGTGGACAGTGCTTAAGTCTTCCAGAAACAATGTGTGACAACATATATGGGCTGTTGCCAACCAGGGAAGCTCCCCTGAGTCTCAGTGTCCAAGCTTGTTATTGGGGGGTCAGTCACATAGGCATGGCTGACCCCCTATGTGGTTGATCTTACTCAGTCTCCAGCCCCTCCAGAGGTCAAGTTGATGCCATGGGGGCCAAGATACCCAGGTAACAAAGTCACTCTTATCAGTCAGAATATTCCAAGAGCTTGCAGATTATCTTCCAGGAGCCAGGCAAGGGCCAGGCCTTTCTATGAAAGGTGCAGGGTTTGGACAATGCAGGCCTGCCGAGTCAACCCTTTATTGCACAAGGGCCCAAATAGTGATGTCAATTATCTGACCTTCTGTGTCTCCCATTTGGCTTTTCCTCATGGTGATCACCTCTAGGCTTTTCCACATGGGGGCCACCAGCCCATTGAGACTTGTCCCCTGACCAGCTAGGCCAGCACGGTCTTCTCCTATCCCAAAGCTCCAGCCAGAGTCCCAGGTTTGACTTGCCCTTGGCCAGCTGCGGTCATGTGACCACCCCAGGACTCATCAGGACACATCAGATGAGCCAGGCTGGTGTCCCATGCCCGCCTGGAGCAGAGGGGCAGAGCCGGGTGGTCAGACCCCCTGTGAGCATGGGGGGCAGTGTGTTCCCCCAATGGGAAATTGGAGAGGAGGAAGGAAGTTCAAAATTTGGAGGCAAAAAACCCAGCCATTCAGTGTAATTCCGAATACGGTGTGGGAGCAATCAGCCTACGTGCCCTCAGCCAGTGTTAACTGAGCACCTACTATGTGCCAATAACTTTGGGGGGGATCATGATAAAATGGTGAATAAAAGCAAAGTCCTGCCCCATGGAGCCCACAGTCTAGAGCAGGGGTCAGCAAAGTGTGGCCTGGTCCAGGTGCCTGTGTTTGTAAATGCCCATTGGTTAACGCATTATCTGTGACTGTCTTTGCGTTCCAGCAGCAGAGTGGAGTTGTTAAAACAGAGACAGGGTGGCCCACAAAGCCTCAAACGTTTCCGAGCTGGCCCTTTAGGAGAAAGCTGGCCTACCCCAGGTCCTGGGCATGGGCATTGACCGGCATCAGCGAATGAGTCTCACAGATAAATATAAAATCGTGGCCGTGTTAAATGCCATGAGTTAGGGCAGAAGAGAATACAATACTGTAGAAAAAGAACCGAGCTGAGTCGAGAAGAACCAAACAGAAAGCAGTGGGACAGCAATGATCAGAGGGGATCCCACTCAGCAAGGAGGAGCCTGTCCTTTCAGTTGCTTATGTGTGTGTGGCACGTGTCCCGCGACCTGAATCACACCGCGTAAAGTGCATCTCTTACCCCAGACCCGGGACTCGGGAACTTTGAGGGACATTGTGCTACAGAACGGCGGCGCCAGTGTCTCTTGTCGCCCCGGGTTAGTGTCGCAAAGAAGGAACACGTTTAGTGCGGCTTGCCTTTGCCCCGGGCTGTTCTAGGCTCTTCACTAATGTCAGCTCATTCACCCACTGCGAAAACCCCGAAAACCCCATGGCGCAGGGGCTGTTCCCATCCCTGTTCGATAGATGACATTAGCGAGCTCGCCGGAAGCCACATAGCTCCGGAGCTGCCACTGGAACCCGGCTCAGGGTGTGAGTGCTTACTCAGCTCCTGGGCCAATGGAGCCAGCCACGCCCACCTTTACCTGCCCCCCCCCCCCCCCCCCCGCCAGGTGAAGCCGCTGCTGCAGGTGACGCGGCAGGATGAGGTGCTGCAGGCGCGGGTGCAGGAGCTACAGAAAGTGCAGGAGCTGCAGCAGCAGAGTGCTCGCGAGGTGGACGAGCTCCAGGGCCGCCTGGCACAGGTAAGGGGCGGGGCCACGGTGGGGCGGGGCCAGGGCATGGGCGGGGCTCCCAGCTGAGCCGCGATCGCCGTGGAGGGAGGGGGAAGGTGGGGGCTCAGGTGTGCTGGGGCCCCCGATCGAGGCTGAGACCGTTTGGTGCTGGTGGGCTGTGACGTGCAGGAGGCAGGGCCCTGGGGTGCAGCCAGGGTATTGGGCGCTGGGGGGGTGGGTGCGGGTTCCTGCGGAGGCGAGATGCTCAGGCGGCTGGCCTCCGAGAGGGGCAGGGTAGGGGCCGGCCTTGTGGCAGGGCAACGGGAGGCAGGCGGTGAGCCTTCCGTTGTCCAGTTTTTCTGGTGTCTCATAAGTAATGCTGAAGCAAAACCCTTTTTGAGCATTTTCCTGTTTGCTTTTACTGAGGTATTTCCTTTGGTTAAATCTCTAGGCGTAGGAGTGTTAAATGAAATGTGAGATGGTAGGGGCGGCTGGGTGGCTCAGTCATTAAGCGTCTGCCTTCGGCTCAGGTCATGATCCCAGGGTCCTGGGATCGAGCCCCGCATCGGGCTCCCTGCTCCGCGGGAGGCCTGCTTCTCCCTCTCCCACTCCCCCTGCTTGTGTTCCCTCTCTAACTGCGTCTCTCTCTGTTAAATAAATAAAATCTTAAAAAAAAGAAATGTGAGATGGTAGAAAGCCCTCTCGGGGGCTATTTGGAGGGTGGACTGGAGAGAGAGCGCCTGGAGGTGAGGAGGCTGGGGAGAGAGTCCACGGGGAGAGGATAAGGCCCAAGCTCCGGGGAGGTGAAGGGAGGTGGGAGAGAGGGTGGCACCCAGGGGTCTGACTTGGTGACTGGGCGGGGGGGGGGTTGAGGTCATCCCGAGATGGGGACCTGGAGGAAAGCCCTCCAGGCCCCAAAGGGCAAAGCAAATCAGGAGGCAGGAGGGACCGAGTGCTCCACTGAGACTGCCCTGGGAGCACTGCCTGCTGAGTGCTGACCTCCCACCCTGTCCCCAGCTGGAAGAGGAGCGCACCCGCCTGGCGGAGCAACTCCGAGCAGAGGCAGAGCTGTGTGCGGAGGCCGAAGAGACGCGGGGCCGGCTGGCAGCTCGCAAGCAGGAGCTGGAGCTGGTGGTGACAGAGCTGGAGGCCCGCGTGGGCGAGGAGGAGGAGTGCAGCCGCCAGCTGCAGAGTGACAAGAAGAGGCTGCAGCAGCATATACAGGTCGGGCCCTTGTGTGCCCACAGGCCACCTCGCCCCATGCCCTTCCGTCTACCCAGACAACCTTTGCTTCTCCAAACCATGTCTCACTGGGCCATGAATTTGCAGAAAACTCAACTCAAAGTGGCATAAGCCAAAAGAATACTTCTTTGGTTCAAATAATGGGAGACTCCAGAATGCTTATGCATTCTGCTTCAGGCATGGCTGGATCCAGGTGCTGAGGTGATACCCTCTGTGCTCTTTCTCTCTCTATCTCTTGGCTCCATTTGCCTCTAGGCTGCTGTATTCCCAGGCAGGCCACCCTCCCATGGTTCCCCTTCCCATCTTCATTCAGATGCTAAGTTTTCATTGGCAGTATTCATCTGCATTTATGTGTTACGACTTCTGCACTTGAAAAAAGTAGATTGAGGTACCCAAGTTATGCCAAACATACTTTAAAAATTTCCAGTGATTAAGTGAGCGTCTGGTCTTACATTTAAAATAAATAAAATTAAATAAGTTTGAAAATTCAGTTCCTCAGCCATACTGACCACATTTCAGGAGCTCAGTAAGTGTTTTAATCACCTCCTCTTCGTCCTGTAGGTGGGGGAGGGATCCTGCCCTAGAGTTACGGGGATGGCCTGACACCATACCCCAGAGAGCCACACAGGGGTTGCACTCAGGAATAAAATGAACAGGCCACAGCTGTGGGAGGCAGGCTTTGTAGTAACAAAAGTATGGGGTGACCCCTGGTTCCTACAGGGAGATGTGATCGGTGAGTTTGAATAATTTCAGGGCTGGCAGGCAACTGAAGTCCAATATGTAGGCAGAAGCTGGCCCTGTGCCTGGTCCCCGTGATGTGTAGTGTTAACGTGATCAGCGGACCTTATCTGTGGGAGCAGAGCAGGTAGGAGGAGGACATGTGGGTAGGCCATTATAGGTCCTCCCAATACCAGATAGCAAGTCAGCACCTAATACTGAATCCTTTTTTTTTTTTAATTGAGGTATTATTATATTATTGGGGCACCTGGGTGGCTCAGTTGGTTGGGCATCTGACTCTTGATCTCAGCTCAGGTCTTGATCTTAGGATCGTGAGTTCGGGCCCTGTGTCGGGTTCCGTGCTGTGAAGCCCACTTAAAATTTAAAAAAAAATTTTTTTTGAGGTACTATTGACATATAGCATTAGTTCAGGTATATAGCATAGGGATTGGGGCGCCTGGGTGGCTCAGTTGTTAAGTGGCTGCGTTCGGCTCAGGTCCTGATCCCAGGGTCCTGGGATCGAGCCCCGCATCGGGCTTCCTGCTCAGCGGGAAGCCTGCTTCTCCCTCTCCCACTCCCCCTGCTGGTGTTCCTGTTCTCGCTGTCTCTGTCAAATAAATAAAATCTTAAAAGAAAAAAAAAAGAATTATAGCATAGGAATTTAATATTTGTATATATCAGGAAGTGATCTCCACAGTAAGTCCAGTTAATATCCATAATCTTACATAGTAACAAGAACAAATATTCTAGTGATGAGAACTTTTAAGATCTACTCTATCAGCAACTCTCAAATATACAGTACAGTGTTATGAACTACAGTCATGCTGTCCATTACCTCTCCAGGATTTATTTGTTTTGTAACTAGAAGTGTGTATCTCTTGACCCCCTTCACCCACTTCACTGACCGAACCTCGCCCCCCGGCAACCGCTCATCTCTTCTCTGTACCTATGAGCTCAGCGTTTTGTTTTTGGTTTTGTTTTTTAGATTCCACCCATAAGTGAGATCATCGGCTATTTGTCTTTCTCTGACTTACCTCACCTAGCATAATGCCCTTGACATCCTTCCACGCTGTCACCCAATATCGAATATTAATTTCCAGTCTCACACCACATGTTACCACAGTGGACAGTGCCTGTCTGTATGATGTGTTTATTTATTCTATTTTTTGTTTATAATCTTCCTGCACACACAAGAATGTCATTTCCATAAGGACAAAGATGTGTATCTATTTTTGGTGCCTGGAACAGGCATACACAGGGACCTCAGGGAAGGCTCAGGGGTAATGAATGAAACGGGAAGGCCAGTAAAGTTTTGCTCCTTCCCAGCCTCGCCCAGAGCAGGGACCTGTCTGAGCCACAAGCCCGCGGGGTTCGGGACCGTCCCCTCCACCCTGTCCTTCCCATCTCATGCCAGCCCCCGGCCCCTGGGTCCTCATCCCTTGCCCCTCCCCTCTCCAGGAGCTGGAGAACCACCTCGAGGCCGAGGAGGGGGCGCGGCAGAAGCTGCAGCTGGAGAAGGTGACCACAGAAGCGAGGCTGAAGAAATTTGAGGAAGACCTGCTACTCTTAGAAGATCAGAATGCCAAGCTGAGCAAGGTCGGTGGCCTGTAGGCCCCCAGGGGCAGGGAGCTGTGGTGCATGGGGTGGGGGGTGAGTCTCTCTCGGCGTCTCCCCCAGCTAGCACCCCCCCCAGGGGTCTCGGGCTCAGTCTCAGCTGTGTCTCCCTTCGACCTTTGCTCTTCCCTTCACTTTCCCTTTGTCACACCTTCACCCAAGCAGGTATTTATTGAGCAACTACTGTGTGTCATTACCCATCGCTGGTAGATCATAAGACACCCAAAGCCATGCGGCTGGAGACTACCACCATCTCATTATATCCCATCCTTCTGTGGGTCAGCTGGGGCTCCGTCGCACAGCTGCTCCGTGGCTCTCGGAGGCAGTCACCGTGGCGTGGGGGCCGGGTGTGGATGTCTGCCGTCTCGGTGCTCCTTCGTGTGGCTTCTGTCCCCACAGGACAGCGTGGGTTTCTTACGTGGCAGCTCCGGGCTCTGAGAAGGGGAAGCGGAAGCATCCAGGCCCCTTAAAGTATTAAGCCTGAAACTGACACGGCATCACTTGTGCCCAATTCTATAGATCAGGGATTGGCAAACATCTTTTGTAAAAGATCAGATAGCAGATATTTCAGGCTTTGCAGGCCTCTGTGCTTCCGTCACAAGCGCTCAGTTCCGCTGATGTAGCATGAAAGCAGCCACAGATGGTATATGATCGAATGCGTGTGACTGTGTCCCAATAAAACTTTATTTATAAAAACAGATGGTGGGCCAGATTTGGCCTGCACACTGTGGTTTGCAGACCACTGAGCTTAAAGCAGTCATAGACTCAGCCCAGATTCAGGGGGTGGGAAATTAGGCTCCGTCCCTGGGTGGGGACATGGCAAAGAACCCACCACCATCTTTTACCTGCCACAGCTAGGACTGGGCTAGGCACAGGGGATATGGCATTGAACTAACCTAGAAAGCCATTTATGTCCTCACAGGGGGCTGGGGGAAAGGGATGCTAGATGAGACACCACAGAAAATAAACATAACCACACATTGTGACTTAATTTTAAACTGTCAGAAAAGAATAGAAGACTATGGAGGGGGGAGCCTGGGTGGCTCAGTCGGTTGAGCGGCCTTCGGCTCGGGTCATGATCCCAATATCCTGGGATTGAGCCCCACATGGGGCTCCCTGCTCAGCGGGAAGCCTGCTTCTTCCTCTCCCTCTCCCCCTGCTTGTATTCCCTCTCTCGCTGTGTCTCTCTCTGTCCAATAAATAAATAAAATCTTAAAAAAAAAAAAAGACTATGGGGGGTGACGGGTGCCTCACCCGTCCTCGGGGTAGTCAGGGAAGGCTTATCTGAGGCAATGATACCTGAGTTGAGAGGTCAAGGATGCACAGTTTTCTGGAACGTTCCTTCTGGTACAATGGCTATTCCATTCTACACTGTTCCATTTCTTTCCTTTTAAGGGTAGTGCCAACACACTACACTGGTTTCCAGAACCACTCACAGTTGGAAAAGTACTGCTCCAGGCCAGTGCTTCTCAAATGCTAATGTGCCCAGGAACCATACGGAGAGCTTGTTAAAATGCAGGTTCTGCTTCAGCAGGTCTGGGGTGGAAACCGAGATGCAGCATTTCTAAAAAAGCTCCCATTTGATGCTGCTGCTGGTCCGCAAACCCATTCTTTGGGTGGTATGGATCCAGAACTCACGTGAATGCAGCGGATGGGCAAGGATGTTCACCGCAGTGTTGTTTATAATCGCACGTGATTTGGAATGAACCTCAGCGCCCATGAGTGGGATGGTGTGTTAGTGAATGGTGGGGTTCTTCGAATAATGGGAGGCTAGCCTGTAGTTACGACGTGTGCACCCGTGAGGGTGGGACGGGTCTGCAGACCCAAGAGAATGGGGAAGGAAGGTTGGGATCCGGAGCAGGAGGCTCAGGGAAGGGTGGAGATGAGCAGAAATGCAGATGAGAAGGCACCAGAGATGAGCGTTGAGGGGGGGGCTGTTCTGACCGCCCCCACCTCCCACCACCCTCAGGAGCGGAAGCTGCTGGAGGAGCGTCTGGCCGAGTTCTCGTCACAGGCGGCCGAGGAGGAGGAGAAGGTCAAGAGCCTCAATAAGCTTCGACTCAAATACGAGGCCACGATTGTGGACATGGAGGGTGAGCACCGCCCCCAGTGGGACGCCGCACTGCGCATGCTTGGCGGCGGTGGGGGAGGGGGGACGTTGGGTGAACGTCGCGTGCTGTGGAGCCTCAGTGGTCGTACCTGCTAAATGGGGGCAGGAAAGAAGGCTCAGGGCAGACTGGGTGTCCTCCCAGCTCTTAGGTTGTTTCTGTCACTCTAAATGCAATTCTCTTGCTCTCTCCTCCATGTCTTGGGTCACTCTCTCTGACTGTCCCACTGTTTCAGACACATTGTTGTCGCTGTCCCTTGCTATTGACTCAGAATCAG
This sequence comes from Mirounga leonina, assembly GCF_011800145.1. Classification (NCBI taxonomy): domain Eukaryota; kingdom Metazoa; phylum Chordata; class Mammalia; order Carnivora; family Phocidae; genus Mirounga; species Mirounga leonina. Next base: position 5,628,334 of record NW_023270718.1, read on the forward strand.
AAGGGAGAGAGCACAGGAGAAGGCTGTGGAGACAGGAGAGGAGAGGACAGGGCAGAGACAGCCACTGAGCAGGAGCAGGGCTGTCACTTGGGGGTGAGGAGGAGAGCACAGCACCTGGGGGTCGGGCCCAGGGTCGGGGAAGCTGGAAAGAGGGGGCGCAGAAGGAGATGCTGAGCCACAGCTTCACCGGCACCCCCACCCCAGCCAGTGCCGGGGCGGGGCCGCGGGTGTGGGCGAGCTGCTGGGCGTGGGGTCCGGCGCCCTTCTGCATGGCCCCCGCTCCCGCCTCCAGACCGCCTCCGGAAGGAGGAGAAGGGCCGCCAGGAGCTGGAGAAGCTGAAGCGGCGGCTGGACGGGGAGAGCTCGGAGCTGCAGGAGCAGATGGCCGAGCAGCAGCGGCGCGGGGAGGAGCTGCGCGCCCAGCTGGGCCGCAAGGAGGAGGAGCTGCAGGCGGCCCTGGCCAGGTGCGCGGGGCTGGGGGCCGGCCACCCACAGCGCGTGGCCTGCCCGCGGGAGGGGCGCCGCGGGGAGACTCCACCAGCGCGCATGCGCCTCAGCCCCGCGGAGCCTCAGCGTCCCCTTCTGTAACCTGGACCCGGCGAGAGCTCCAAGCCCGCCGGCTTAAGGGACGAGTGAAACGAGGCCCCGCGTGGCTAGGAACTTGCCCAGTTCCGCGGTCGGAATAGGGGATCAGCTGTGATTCATAAGCGCTCCGGCCATGAAAGGAATCCTATCATTATGATTACAGCCAGTCGCAATTATGGAGCACCTACTGTGTGCGCTCGGTGTTACGAATGCCTTTTCCCCGTACACGAGCCCTTGATTATAGGTGCAGCTCAACTTAGATGTTAAAATGTGGGAAAATGTGTGTCTTATAATCAGTGGTACGTGGGGGTGTGTGTGTGGCTAAGAACCTGCACCCTCATCCGACTTCTGGGTTCAAGCCCTGGCCCCGCCCCTTTTCTGCCACCTGACCTCACCCACGTGCCATCGGCCTCCCTAGCCTGTTTCTTCATTTGTGAAAGGGGGGTGCTTTTGAAGCTACTCCTAAGGTTAGTGTGGGGATGAAGTATGAAAGGGTTCTTTAAAGGACGCCTGGGTGGCTCAGTCCGTTAAGCGTCTGCCTTCGGCTCAGGTCATGATCCCAGGATCCTGGGATCGAGCCCCGCCGCGGGCTCCCTGCTCGGTCTGGAGAGCAGGGGATCCAAACCCCGGTCTACGTGGCTCCATGAGCAATTTAACTCCCAGCCACTGCTGCCCCTCAATTCAGCTTCTCTTTGCTAGAGGTTGTGTATCATCGGGGTCATGAGGCTGATCAGATGCTGGGGTCAGCTCTTCCACTTGCTGACCTTGTGACCTGGGCAAGGACTTTCCCACTCTGTACATCAGTTTTCTCATTTGCTGTGATCATGAAGTGAGATGATAAAGTAAAGGGTCCCCTGTGGCAGGGGCTCAGTAAGTGTCCCTGTGATTACTCTTGGTGCCATCCCCATTTTACAGCTAAGGAAACTGAGGTTCCAAGTACTGAGGCATGCGCCCAAGGGCAGAGCTGGGATTTCAGCCTGGGATGGACCACCCCCAAATCCACCTGGCCTCCCGGCCCCCCAAAATCATCCCTGCCCTTTGCCTGCCCCTGTACCCACTCCGTGGTCCTTGTCCACCCCCAGGGTGGAGGAGGAGGGCAGTGCCCGGGCCCTGCTGCTGAAATCGCTGCGGGAGGCGCAAGCAGGACTGGCTGAGGCCCAGGAGGACCTGGAGTCCGAGCGGGCGGCCAGGGCCAAGGCAGAGAAGCAGCGCAGGGACCTGGGCGAGGAGCTGGAAGCACTCCGGAGCGAGCTGGAGGACACGCTAGACTCCACCAACGCACAGCAGGAGCTCCGGTGAGGCGGCTGGCACCACCTGGGCACGGGCAGGGCAGGGTGCAGGGAGAGGAGAGGGACTTTGGTGTGAGCCCTCCATCGACACAGAGGTTTAGCCGTGCACCAGTTGTTTATCGAGTATTGGCTCTGCACCTCGGCCAGGCTGGGGACAGAGATGAGTCAGACCCAGGCGTTTCCCTCGGGGACTCCCAGTCTGGGGGAGGCAGTCGGGCAAAGGGACCCAATCCAGAATAAAGCGTGCTCTAAGGGAGCAGCACAGGGCATTGTGGATGATAAGAGCGAGCCCCTAAACCATGTCTATGGAGGGAGTCCAGGAAGACGTCCTTGAGAAAGGGCCTTTTGAATAGGGTTTTGAAAGATGGGTAGGAGCTCACCCTTAAAGCCACACTCCTCCCTCGGTTACCACCCAGATCCCTTAGGGAATGTCGAGTGAGGTCCTCATCCTTGAAGGGAAACAATAAAAGGAGGCACTTCCCCAAAGTCCCTGCCTTTCTCTCTTCTGAAACCGTGTTCCCTCCACAAAAGGTCCAAGAGGGAACAGGAGGTGACAGAGTTGAAGAAGACTCTGGAAGAGGAGACACGTGTTCACGAAGTGGCGGTGCAGGAGCTGAGGCAGCGCCACGGCCAGGCCCTGGGCGAGCTGGCAGAGCAGCTGGAACAGGCCCGGAGGGTGGGTTGGGGCAGGAATGGGGAACCCTGGAGGCCTGGCAGAGGGAATAGCCAGTGCCAAGGCCCTGAGGCAGGAGGGTGCCCGGTCTGGTTGAGGGAGGAAGCATAAATCTTTACTTGTCTCTCTCCCTTTGCCAGAGCAAAGGTACCTGGGAGAAGACCCGGTTGGCCCTGGAGACGGAAGTGTCTGAGCTGCGGTCGGAGCTGAGCAGCCTGCAGGCCTCACGTCATGAGGGCGAGCAGCGGAGACGCCGCCTGGAGTCCCAGCTGCAGGAGGTGCAGGGCCGGGCTGGTGACGGGGAGCGGGCTCGAGTGGAGGCTACTGAGAAGCTTCAGCGAGTCCAGGTGAGTGGGACGGCCAGGGCAGGGACCCTCTGTGGGCTTCTGTTTGGTCCACAGCAGCCCTGTTGTCCCTTCGAACTCTTCCAGCATGATCACGCACGAGTAGCTGGGATTCGGTGAGCAATTACTTTGTATCAACTATCCTATGTATTTCACTAAATCTTCCTGATTCCTAATTATTGTTCCCCTTTTACATCCGAGGAAACCGAGGCCCAGGGAGGTGAGGCTGATCGTCTAAGATGCCTCAGAGCCAAAAATTGAACCCAAGCATGCCTGACCCTATAGCTCTTAACCCTACCATGACGTCTCACCCTCTGAGAAGCCTTCAATAATCTGTATTCTGATGAGAAAAGCCCCGTTTGGACACATGGAACTGTGTGGGGATGATATCATACTGTGACTGTTAAAAGAAATGTGGACTTTTATGTTTTAATTTTATTGTGTTTCTATAAGTGGCTGATACTTATGCATTACTAAGAATACAAAGAAGCAGAAAAAATGAAGGAAAAAAAGACTTTTAAAAAAATAATTTTTAAAAATAATTTATTTTTAAGTAATCTCTACACCCATCGCGGGGCTCGAACTCACAAACCCGAGATCGAGTCGAATGCTCAACCGACTAAGTCAGCCAGGGGCCCCAGGAGGAATGATTTTTAGTTGTCCAATTCCTCCAGGGGAAAACACCACTACAGTTAGTTTCCAGATTAAAATGCTGTATTAGTTAGGGTAAAAGCTAAACTACTATATAACAAAGGCACCCCAGAATCCATCAGCTTAAGTGAAAGACATGTGTCTTTCCCTCTCGAGAAAGACTCAGGGTAAGCAGTGGAGGCCGGCAGGATACTGTGCTCCACAAGGTCACTTAAGATCCGGGTGCCTTGGTCTTGTCATGCCACTGTCCCTGAGAGCATCGCCCTCATCTTCAGAATCGAATCTGGATTATGGGCACATCCGTGCTTCTGTTTAGGAAGAAAAAGACAGGGAGCGACAAAATTTGCATACATCGCTTTGCTTATATTCCATTGGCCATCACATAATCACGTGACCACAGCTAGCTGCAAGGGAGGCTGGGAAATGTAGTTTCACTAGCCACAGGCCTAGTGAATAGACTGTCATAGTGGGACCAGGGAAGAGTGGATTTGTGGGGACAGCCGGGATCTGCCCCAAATGGAATCATGCTACCTAGAGGTCACTGTACTAAATGTTTTACATATCACACACATAAGAGTGACACCAGAAGTAGAGTTGGGTGGCTGATAGCAAGAGTTCCGGGCAGCACTAGAAGTTTCTTTAGTGATAGAAATGTTCTGTATTTGCACGATCCGATCCACTTGGCCACTGAACACTCACAATGTAGGGAGCAAAGCTGAGGAGGTGGATTTTTACTTTTTTTTTAATTTTAGTTTTTAAATTTAAGTAGCCACGTATGGCTGGTGGCTACCATTTTGGACAACACAGCTGTAGAGCCAGTCTGCCTGGCTCAGTCTTACCTCTGGTACCTCTGTCATCTTGGGCAAATTTTGTAACCTTTCTGTGCCTCAGCTTCCCTTGATATAAACTGGGAATAGCGCTATTGGTGTGTGAAACCAGTAGGCTTCCTTCCCTTGGAGAGTGAGGGCCACATGGAAACTCTGCGTTTCACTATTTGAGGAACCACCAGGCTGGTTTCCCCAGCAGCTACCCCACTTGACATCATCGTCACCAGCCCAGTGGAGCAGGGATTTGAGGGGGAGGAGCGGCTGGGGTCAACCGGGTGGAAGCCACCATTGGAAGGTGCCCCTTCCCCGCAGGCTGAACTGGAGAACGTGTCTGGGGCCCTGAGTGAGGCTGAGTCCAGAGCCATCCGGCTGAGCAAGGAGCTGAGCAGCTCAGAGGCCCAGCTACACGACGCCCAGGTGAGGCCAGCCCCCCCTGCACCCCACTCCCCATGCCTCCCCACCCTCTGCCCTCACCTGACTTCCGTTTTCCCCACCATCTGCAGGAGATGCTGCAGGAGGAGAGCAGGGCGAAGCTGGCCTTGGGGTCCAGGGCACGAGCCCTGGAGGCTGAGGTGGCTGGGCTGCGGGAGCAGCTGGAGGAGGAGGGGGCTGCCAGGGAGCGGGCGGGCCGCGAGCTGCAGACTGCCCAGGCCCAGGTGAGCAGCCCTGGAGGGCGACCTCGAGGGCCCTCCAGTCCCAACCCACTCCTCCTGGGTTCCCCAGCTCAGGGATGGCCCCATTGCCCACCTGGTCCTAGGCCAGACACCCAGGAGACCCCCATTCTCATCTCTGACTCTCCCTCAGCCCACAGCCTGTCAGTGCAGAGCCCACTCCTCCTCCCCCGACTCTCTTTCACCCCTACTCTGCATCTACACAGACTTAGACCTGCTCAGGCCTCATCCTCTGTCGCCTGGATCCTTGTCTCAGCCTCCCTTCAGACCTCCCTGCCTCCAGTTTCTCCCCTTCTAGCTCATCCTCCACGCGGTCTTTCTACCACAGAGCTGCCCCTGCTCCTCTCCTGCTCCTCCCCTGCTCACAGCTCTCCCTGGCTCCCTGTGCCCCCAGGATAGAGCGTGTGCCTCTTGGCCCTGCCTTTGCTGGCCCTTCCGTGTCTTTAGCTGTGTTCATCTCTCACCTCCTTCTCCACTTCACACGAGAAACCCTTTTCATTCTTCAGGACTCAATATCAGCTTCTCCTGTTGTGGGAGGTCCCTCACTGCCCCACTCTGAGCTCCCACACCCTTTTTTCTCCTCATCCCCATTCTAGTCACCTTGGGCTGGAACTGTCTCTGCCTATGGGTCCTCCCACCAGAATGGGAGCTCCTTGAAAGCGGGACCCTCTCAGAGTTAGATCTCGGTCTTCAGCACAGGCCAACATGGAACCTGACGTATAGGAGGCCTGGAGAAATGCTTGTTGAATGAATGAGTGCTGAATGCATGCCTGTAAATATCCTTCTTCAACTGGCAGACTCCTATGCATACTTCAGGATCCATCTCAAATGCCCCCCTCCTCCAGGAAGTCCCTCTTGAACATTCTAAACAGATTCTAAATTCCTCCTGTGGGCACCCACGGCTCCCATGCTTCTCCTACCTTAGCCTCCACCACCCTGGGCATGATGCTCAGTCTCCCCCCCATTAAGGGGGGTTCCCCAGGGCGGAGTCCAGGTCTGATTCATCCTCTGGGTCCCCGTGGGAGTAATTTTCATCTCCTGAAGAAGCTGAGGTTCACACAACTCACAACCTCAACCCTGCTCCAAGGCAGAAGAACCCAGTGCAGCGAGTCACTTCCCTCCTCCAGCCTCAGTCTCCTCCTCTGGGAAGTGGGGCACTACCAGCTCACGCCTTGGTCGCAGCCATGACTGCCACCCACCCTCTCCTCCCACCCCCACCCCCAGCTGTCAGAGTGGCGGAGGCGCCAGGAGGAGGAGGCGGGGGCACTGGAAGCTGGGGAGGAGGCACGGCGCCGGGCAGCCCGCGAGGCCGAAGCCCTGGCCCAGCGCCTGGCAGAAAAGACCGAGGCGGTGGAGCGGCTGGAGCGGGGCCGCCGGCAGCTGGGGCAGGAGTTGGACGATGCCATCATGGACCTAGAGCAGCAGCGGCAGCTCGTGAGCACACTGGAGAAGAAGCAGCGCAAGTTCGACCAGGTGGGGCGCCTCAGGTTCCCGGGTGGGAAGTCCGGGTGCTCTGTCGCGCTTCCGCGGCTCAGCTGTGAATTTGGGGGGACCATCGGGCAAGATGCTTCTTCCCTCTAAGCCTCTGTCAAATAGGCCCCCCATCCATCCTGGTTTATGTCTCTTGTCCCAAAATAATTATTGGTAGTACCCACTATTTTTTTTTAAGAGAGGGGGGTAGGTGGGGTACTCACATGTGAGCAGGGGAAGCGGCAGAGGGAGAGGGAGAGAGAGAACCTCAAACAGGCTCCACGCTTAGCACAGAGCCTGATGCAGGGTTTGATCCCTCGACCCTGAGATTGTGACCTGAGCCAAAAGCAAGAGTCAGAGGCTTAACTGACTGAACCACCCAGGCGCCCTGGTCGTACCTACTCTTACTCCCCAAGATATCCTGAAGGTGCACCAGAGTGTACTGATGAGGAATAAATGAAATAACACATCTTGCTCCTCCTGCTGACACACTGTGTACCTCAGGCAAGCTGCTTTTCCCATTTCAGCCTCAGTTTGCCCATCTGGGAAATGGGGATAATCTTAAGCATCTGGCAATCTGAGGATGAAATAAAAATCATAGGACCCTACAGCATTAAAATCAGGCAACCCTGAGGTTCAAATCCCAGCTCGGCCCCTTCTGGTTGTGTGGCTTGGATGAATTGCCCAACCTCTCTGTGCCTTATTTTCTTCATCTAGAAAACGGGAGAGTTGTTATTTTCCCTTCATTTTTGAAGGATATATCATTGGCTCTTGAATTCTAGGCGAACAGTTTATGCTTTAAGCACTTTGAAGAGATCATTCCATTTTCTGTGGCCTCCATTGTTTCAGATGAAAAGTTAGCAATCATTCAAATCCCGTGTCTTTGTAGGGATCTATGTTTTCCTGTCTGGTTTAAATTTTTTCTCTTTATCTTTGGTTTTTAGCAGTTTGTGATATATGCAGCTGTGGGCTTTTGTATTTGTCCCACAGCTGTGGTTCATGTTTTTGATCAAATGTGGAATTTTCGGCCATTATTTCTTTAAATATCTTTTCTGCCCCATTCTCTCTTTCCTCTTCTTTTCAGACTCCAAACACATATATGTTTGACCACTTACTGTACCATCAATTATCAAGGCTCTCTTTGTTTCTCCTAGAGTTTTATATAGATTCTTCTCATGTAAATCTCTTTTTTTGATTGGCTTCTTTCACTCAATTATTTTGAGATTCATACATGGTTTTGCATGGATTAATAATTCATTCCTCAGGCCACCTGCCTGGCTCCATTGGTCGAGCATGCAACTCTTGATTTTGGGGTCGTGAGTTCGAGCCCCACGTTGGGCATAGAGATAACTTAATAAAACAAAAATTTTTTAGTAATTATTCCCCCCTCCCTTTTTTTTTTTACTGCTGAGTATTATTCCTGTATCAATAGAACACATTTTGAAAACCATTAACTTGTTGATGAACATTTGAGTGGTTTCTAGTTTGGGATTATTATGATTAAAACCTTAGTCTTTCAGGGCACCTGAGTGGCTCAGTCGTTAAGCGTCTGCCTTCGGCTCAGGTCATGGTTCCAGGGTCCTGGGATCGAGCCCCACATCGGGCTCCCTGCTCAGTGGGAAGCCTGCTTCTCCCTCTCCCACTCCCCCTGCTTGTGTTCCCACTCTCACTGTGTCTCTCTCTGTCAAATAAATAAAAAAAATCTTAAAAAAAAAAAACCTTAGTCTTTCTAATAGGATGTGGTGGTTTGACTTCACATTTACCTAATGAGCAGTGACATTGAGCATCTTTCATGTGCTTATTTGCCCTGTATACCTCTTTGGTGAAGTGTCTGTTCAAATCTTATGCCCATTTTTTTTAAATTGGGTTGTTTCCTTTGTTTTGTTTTGGGGGTGGGGTTGTTTCTTTTATTATTGAATTGTGATAGTTCTTTATATATGGTGAATATAAGTTCTTTACCAGATGTATTGCTTTGCATCTATTTTTGTCCAGTCTGTGGCTTGACCTTTTGCTCTTCATAGAGTCTTTCAAAGAGCAGGAGGTTTGAATTTTGATGAAGTCCTATTTACTAATTTGTCACTTGGTGGGCTGTGCTTTTTAGTGTTGTGTCTGAGGAGACTTTGCCTAACCCAAGGTCACAGAGATTTCCTATATTTTTTTTCCAGAAATTTTCTACTTTGCTGTTTTATATTTAGGTCTGTGATCCAGTTTGGGTTAATTTGTTTATATTGTGCTATCATGGCTCCAGATTAATTTTTTATACATGGCTGTTGAATTGTTCGAACACTGCTGAAAAGACTTTCTTTACTGACTCATTCTTGCATTGATATTAAAAATCAGGTAGCACCAGTTGTCCAATCTTTTCTTCTTTTTCAAAGTTGTTTTGCTTCTTTCAGGTCCTTCGCATTTCCGCATGTATTTTAGAATCTGTTTGTCAGTTTCCACACACAGAAGGAAAATCCTCTTGATTTGGGAGTGTGTTGAATCTACAGATTAATCTGGGAAGAACTGATATCCTAATAATACTGAGTTTTCTTGCCTAGGGACGTGGTACATGTGCCCATTTATTTAGATCTCCTTTACTTTTTGTACTTTTAAAAAATTATTTATTTATTTATTTGACGGGGGGGGAGAGAGCACAAGCAGGGGGAGCGGCAGGCAGAGGGAGAGGGAGAAGCAGGCTCCCCGCTGAGCAGGGAACCCAACTCGGGGCTGGATCCCAGGACCCTGGGATCATGCCCTGAGCTGAAGGCAGACCCTTAACCGACCGAGCCACCCAGGCGCTCCCTTTGTGTACTTTTCAGTGTACATCTTTCACATCTTTCATCAGATTTATTTCCAACCATTTCATATTGTCGATGCTGTTTTAAGTGGTTCTGGTTTTGGCGTCTGGCTGGCTTAGTCAGAAGAGCATGCGACTCTTGATTCCGGGACTGTGAGTTCAAGCCCCGCACTGGGTACAGGGATTACTTAAACTAAATGGTTCTGGTTTTTATTTCAGTTTCTGATTGCCAGTATATAGAAATACAATCGGTTTTTATGTATTGATCTTGTATCCTACAGTTTATTTGTTAGCAGACTTTTTTTATAGATTTTATTGGATTTTCTACATTAGTGACCCTGTTTTCTATGAATGAAGATAGTTTCACATCTTCCTTTCCTTTTTCTTCCCCTTTCCTGTGGGACTCCAAATACCTGTGTGTTTGACTGCTTGATGCTGCCTTGCAGGTTATTTTCGCTCTGTTAATTTTTTTACAGTCTTTTTTCCCCCTTTTTTCCCCCCTCTCTATTTAGATCATGTCTATCAACCTGCTTTCAGGTTTACTGGTTCTGATGTGTCAAGTCTGCTCTCGGTTTCCTCCAATGACTTTTTGATTTCAGATATCATGCTTTTCAGTCCTGGCCTCTCTAATTGGTTCTGTTTTAGTTTCAAATCCCTCCTGCAATAACCTTGGGTCTTCACCCACTGTATCCATCTGGTCCTGAAGTTTACTGATCATCGTTAAAGTCCTTGTGCGATGATCCCAGTGTGGAGGTCATCTGTTGGTCTGTTTCCATGGACTGGTTTTTCTCTTGACCGTGAGCCCTGTTCTCTTCCCTTTTGGCACGTCTTGCAAGTTTTATTATTGCTAATTTCTGTGTCTTAAAAAAAACAGCAAAGGTTGAAGTACATTTTTAAAAATTATGTACATGTTTTTTTACCACTACCCCAGGAGGAAGAAATAACCTTTCCTCTGTTGGGTTTCTAGAGTGAGGGGCTCATCAGTTTGATCCACTCAGGAGTTGGGCTGGTCTGGGACACAGTTGCAACTTTAATCCCTCTACCTCCCTCTTGTGTCTCTGCCTTTGTCTCCCTCTCTCTCTGTCCCTGGCTGCTCCCTCTTGCCCATCCATTTGTACACTCCTTTCAGCTAATCTGTTTCCCCCACCCCATCTCCCTCAACCCGGAAGCTCCTGGCAGAGGAGAAGGCAGCTGTACTGCGGGCGGTGGAGGAACGTGAGCGGGTCGAGGCGGAGGGCCGGGAGCGCGAGGCTCGGGCCCTGTCACTGACGCGGGCGCTGGAGGAGGAGCAGGAAGCACGTGAGGAGCTGGAGCGGCAGAACCGGGCCCTGCGGGCAGAGATGGAAGCCCTGCTGAGCAGCAAGGATGATGCCGGCAAGACCGTGAGCAGGGGCCCCCACTCCCCAAGACACACATGCCGGCCACTGCATGCACCCCTGACGTTGGGCGGCACATACACATGTGCACGTTCTCATGCATGGAACATGAAGAGCATCAGCCATCAAAGTTACATGTTCATGCCCAGCACAGAATGGGGGGAGAGCTGCTAACCAGGCATACGTGCTCCCATAACACACACAGAGTGTGAGGAGAATCTTCCACCAAACACGTGTGTTCACACACGCAGGAAGTAAGGAAAGCCATTCATCAACACGCATGTTCACATACAGATACACAGAACAGGAGGAGAATCTTCTGGAGAACACACCCATTCATATGTACACAGAGCATGAGAACCACTCATTGCATGTGTGTATGAATAGTCAGAGCACGTGAAGAGAATTTACCACAACATACAGCCTAAGAACCACACCCCAAACATGACTGTGTGCACACGCACACACCACACACACCACACACACACACATCCCCTCGCACACACCACACACACACACACATACATCCCCTCACACGCACCACACACACACATACTTCCCCTCACACACACCACATACAGACACACAATACACACACCGCACACACACATACATCCCCTCGCACACACCACACACACACACATACTTCCCCTCACACACACCACATACAGACACACAACACACACACCGCACACACACATACATCCCCTCGC
>NW_023270718.1:5639814-5760477 GCF_011800145.1 Mirounga leonina
CATCCCCTCACACACACCACATACCCAGGGTGAGGACATCCCACCTTGCCTCCCCCAACCCCACTGAGCACATACAGGCTCCCCCCAGGGCCAGGGAGGAGTCGCCTAGGCCTGTCCCCAGTCCCCACTCACCCAGCCAGCATCCCAGCCTTCTGAAAGGTCCATCACACCCTCCACTCCATCCTTCCTTAGTTTGTCCAATAAATATACTTCTGGAGCAGCAGCAAGGACAGGCCCAGGGACACCAGCCCCCCTGACTGGTGAGGGGAGGCACTGACCGAAGACGTGGTTCAGTGAGGCCCTGGGCAGACACACTCCTGATGTCCTTCCTTATTGCCAACAACGTACTCTCATGGGTACAACGGATAAGGGCTTTATCTTCTCCACACGCTCCAGTGTATATCTGATGGAGCTTTTAGCCAAGCCTGGAGAGAACCCCTAAGCCCCGTGACCTACCTTGGCCTGCAGCCCCAGGCACTCTAGAGCCAAAAGCCAGCTCATACTCAGACTACTAAGGTCTCTCCTTTGGGAAAACGGCCAAGTTCTACATGGTGACTCCAAAGGCCTACTTTGTGGGGAATAGGATGTTGATGGGAGAAAGCTGAATTCCTTCCAGCAAATAAAACTGAATGGCAGGTGCCAAATAGGAGGGGAAACCTGTTGGCCTCTTCTGCGGGCAGAAAGTAGACCCTGTCCCTGATGAGAATTTCCATGAGGTTCTTTGGGCAGTACTGACAGGTAGATAGGGTCCCTGCCCCTGTGGAATTCACAGTGCAGTGTGGGGGTGGGCGTTGCACAAAAAGACACATAAGCTCACGTTAAATGACCATTGTGACTAAGGCTGTGTTGGGGAGGGGCTCAGGGCCAGCGGCATGGGTAACAGAGAGGCCCCGACAGACCAAGGAACACTTTTCTGAGACGGTGACAGTTAAAGGAGAGGCATGATGGGGGAGGGGGGTGTCTCAGAATTCATAAACCCAGATCTGCCTTCACAGGGTGTTTGGGATTTTAATTTACAACTCCCTGGAAGGGCTGAGAAAAAAATCACAGGAGATAGTGGGATGGCGCTATCCTGGGGGGTCCAGCACAAATCAACACTCGAGTCTGGGGCAACATCCCTTCAACCCATGTCCACACAGGATGTTCCCAAACCTGAAGCCCCTTAGTGAAGTGAGCTCACGATGCAAAATCTCAAAACCCACGAGGAAATAATCCACCGTGACGGAGAGCTGACCTAACAAACACTGGAACTGGACTCTCAAGGGCTTCAGATAACAGAACTTGCACGCAGAGGTTATTAATGAAATGTTTTAGGATGATTCAGAATGAGACACCTAGGAACTAGCTGCCCGGGAAATGGTGAATGAATGAGCAAACCAGAATGTGCACATCACCTTGACCATCAAAGCTTCCCTCACACTGTCCTAGGATAGATCTGGGACCCTGGCCTCCTCCTCCCTGTGCCCAGGTGCACAGAGCTCACCCTCCCATCCCCTCCAGGCACATGAGCAGGAGCGATCCCGCAGGGCGGCAGAACAGATAGCCAGCGACCTTCGAGTGCAGGTGACGGAGCTGGAGGACGAGCTGACGGCAGCCGAGGACGCGAAGCTGCGCTTGGAAGTGACCCTGCAGGCTCTCAAGGCACAGCACGAGCGCGACCTGCAGAGCCGAGATGAGGCTGGTGAGGACAGGCGGCGGCAGCTGGCCAAGCAGGTACCAGCAGACCAGGCTGGAGGCTGGAGGGCGCCCATCCGGCTGGGAGGGCTCTGCTGCCTGCAGGCTGAAAGAGGGGCCAAGGAAGTCTCACTCACCTACCTGCTGCTCAGTGTTGCTTCCCAAGGCCCTCCTGCTCCCCAGCCCATTCACCCAGCATCACCCGTGAACCCACAGGCATGTCCCATTGACAGACTGACATACCCGATCAGACATCACCAGACCATTCACCCAGCATCTACCTGGGTACCCACACAGCCCCCCACCCACACACAACCTCTCCACCAACCAACACTTTCATCCAGCTGCTCCTCCATCCGCCCAGCTACCCCCTTTCCAGAAACTTCCTCTCCCCAACCCCCAGCCCCCCTCCCCCCCAGCCTGCCCAAGCGCTCCTCCATCGCTCAAGGACCAGCTCCTCTACACCCCACAGCCTTCCTCCCTTGCTCATTTACTCATTCCCCTCTCCCTGTGGTTGGCAACATCCATTCATGACTCGCCAGTGGGGGGACTTCAGGTGCTCTGCCGCCGGCTTGAGCTGGGTGCTGAGCATGGGAGGGGCAGGGCAGCCGTGAGTGTAGAAGGAGCCTCTGGAGCTGTGCGGGAATGGGCTGGAGGGGACACATGGGAGCAGAGCAGAGGCTGGAGTAAAGGGGGCTTCGGAAGGATAAGAGCCTGGGGCTCTGGGGACGAGGATCCGGGATCCCTTTGGGGTGTAGAGGAGCAAGAGGGCAGGAGGAAAGGCGCTGGTGGCCTGGACAGGGGCTGGTGGGTGCACATCTAGGTCACTAGCATGTAGAGGGAGCCTGGGCCTCCCGCCCCCTGAGCCTGCCCCTCCCGGCCTCCCTGCAGCTGAGGGATGCGGAGGTGGAGCGGGACGAGGAACGCAAGCAGCGCGCCCTGGCCGTGGCCGCCCGCCAGAAGCTGGAGACGGAGCTGGAGGACTTGAGAGCCCAGAACTCGGCCGCCGCGCAGGGCAAGGAGGAGGCGGTGAAGCAGCTCCGCAAGATGCAGGTAGGGGTGGGGCTTAAGCCCCCTGCGAGTCGGCCCCTTCGGCCCCACCAGCTGCCGCTCTATAAATATCCATGTGCCAAAGGCTCACTCGCTTTTTATATTTTTTATTTCCTTTACTTAAAATGCTTAGCTGAAAGTCCAGTTTCTTCATTCTATTTAATTTTTGAAATGTAAATGCCTTAGGGTTCCTCCCTTAATATCAAAGTTATATCTGGTTGTTTAAAAAAAATTGGGAGGGGTGTTGCCTGGATGGCTCAGTCTGTGGAGCATGCGACTCTTGATCTCGGGGTCGTGAGTTCGAGCCCCAGGTTAGGAGTAGAGATTACTTAAAAAAAATTTTTTTTGGTGATAATAATGTGTACGTGTAAAGTCTAATTTTTTTGTAAAAAAGTAAAAAAGTACAGAACTGGACTGTCCGATACAGTGGGTGCCAGCCCCATGTGGCTGTTGGGCATCTAAGGTTTGGTGGGGCTGAAATCCAAATTACGTGCTGGATTCTGAAGACTTAGTACAAAAAAAAAAAAAAAAAGTAAAATATCTCAATAATCTTTATAGTGATTATAAATGGAAATAATAGCATTTTGTATATGTCAGGCTAAATAAAAATACAGTGTTCAAACTACTTTCACCCATTTCTTTTTACCTTTCTAATGGGGCCACTTGAAAATGTAAAACAACGCATGTCCTTGCAATATCTCCCCATTGGGCAGCGCTAGGACAGAAAGATCCCTCTCCAAAAAGTAAAAATTTCCCACTACGTCACCCCTGAGAGAAGGCGCCTGCACTGAAAAGCTGTTATTATCAAGCAAGTAATAATATTCATAACCGCCCAGTACCAAGCCCAGTACTGTTCTTACTGACCTCTTTACGGAGTTTTTTTTTAATGGTGGTAGGCATCAAGTTTGTTTTATTTTTCTTTAAGCGCCATTGAAAAGTCTTACGCTGACATCTTTACACACTCAGTGGTGTGGCCGCATAGCAAAGTGACTAGAAGTGGAAACCCTGGGGCCAGATGGCCTGGGTTCAAGTCCTGACTCTGCCATTTAGCACACTTGGCTCGTTGCTGAGCCTCTCTGGGCGTCAGTTGTTCCATGTCTACACTGGGGAGGAAACTAGTCCCCACCAGCTGGAGTTGTGAGGATGAAGGGAGTCAGTACGCGTGTATAACAGAGCCTGGCCCACGGTAAATGTTCAGTAAGTTTGCGCCAGCATTATTATTACTGCAGAGTCCAAATACTACACCCATTTCACGCTTACTTTAGTTTTAAGGTGTTACTTTTTTTAAATTGGAGGTAGCCGAAGCCCAGAGCGGGAGGGGCTGGTCCAAGGTCACAGAGCCGCGGGCTGGGGCGGGCTGCAGGGCTTTGCTTGCTCTCGGGGAGCCGGGGAGTCCCCGCAGGGCTGAGGCGAGGGGAGGGGCTTCCCCGTGAGTCACGATCAGGCTGCACCCGCTCACTTGCTTCATTCCGCCCAGGCCCACATGAAGGAGCTGTGGCGGGAGGTGGAAGAGTCGCGCAGCTCCCGGGAGGAAATCTTTACCCAGAACCGGGAGAATGAGAAGCGCCTCAAGGCGCTGGAGGCGGAAGTGCTGCGACTGCAGGAGGTGATGCCAGAATGGGCGTGGCCCTGGAAGTGGGGTGGGCGGGGCCCTGAGGGGGCGGGCCCCTGGGGATTGGAGGCGGGGACCTGGGATGGGAGACCAAGGGGGGCGGGCCCCTGGGGATTGGAGGCGGGGGCTGGGAGGGCCGGCAGGGACCTGGGATGGGAGACCAAGGGGGGCAGGCCTCTGGGGATTGGAGGGGGGCGGGGCCAACAGACTGGACTTGAGGGTACTAGGGAGCCCTGGGAGGGTTCTGAGTAGAGCAGGGGGAGATTAGAGTCAGGAAGGCTGCGGAGAGAGGACAGGCCTGAGCTGGGACCATGGGGGCAGGGAGGAGACAAGGCAGAGAAAGTAAAGGGTCAACATGGACAGGGCTGTGGGTCCTAAGGGGGCAGAGGAAGTTAGGAGAGACCTGGGGGTCAGGCCCGGTGACTGGGGGGACCTGGAGGAGCAGGTTGGAAAGGAGATGCTGAGCTCAGTGAGGCCCTGCTGAGGCGGGGGTGTCTGGCGGTGGACATGAGTCAGGGGCTCTGGAGAGACCGATTTAGGAGACATCTGCCTGTAGACTGAAGTTCATTCCAGGGTTGTCCAGGGATGGAAGGTCGTGTGCACTGAAGACAGGCCAAGAGACTTGAGGTGTGAGAGCAGGGAGGCCGATGCCCAGATAGCCTCACCCCGCCACTGCTGACCACCAGCCCTCTTTGCCATCACAGGAACTGGCTGCCTCTGATCGTGCCCGGCGGCAAGTCCAGCAGGAGCGGGACGAGATGGCAGACGAGTTGGCCAATGGCAGCCTTAGCAAGTGAGTGGCCCATCGTGATGTGGGGCAGGGCACCCTCCCTGGCCCTTGCACCCTCTCACCTCCCCCTGTTCCTGTTCTCCTTAGGGCAGCCATTCTGGAGGAGAAGCGGCAGCTGGAGGGACGCCTGGGGCAAATGGAAGAGGAGCTGGAGGAGGAGCAGAGCAACTCAGAGCTACTCAATGATCGCTACCGCAAGTTGCTCCTGCAGGTGAGCACTGTCCCCCCCAGATGGACTGGGTCCTTGCTGACCTGGGACCGTAATCTTCAGTCCTTTTATTCAACAGATAAAGGAGAAGGGAATGTCCGGGTTGGGTTTTAATGGTTGAATAGGAGTTCTCTCTGATGCATTCATTCCCTTGTATTTCTGAGGCTTCACAAGGGCTGGGTCCAGAGATGAATGATGTGGGGTCTCTGTCCTGCAGAGTTCCCTGGGAACATAGACATGGAACTACAGTGTCTATGGGTTGGGTGGCATGTGTGATAACAGAAGTATCTTGGGCCCAGCATACAGATAGATGGACAGAGATAGAGTGGGGGAAGGAGGGAGAGAACTTGCTGCAAGAATCATAAGAAGGTATGTGGAAGAAGGGACATTTAGCTGGGGTTTTAAGGCATAAATAGGAGCTAGGCAGACAGAGAAAAGCATATTTTCATTTGTATATTTATTTATAAATACTGTCTGAGGCTTCTGGAGGCTCAGGTCCTATTCTGGGTGGTGCAGGGGACCTGGCGATGGATCATTCCAGGTCTCTGCCTTTAAGGACATCCTAGTATGATGGAGGAGACTGACTATCCCAATACAGAAGTACAAATGAAAATGGAGGAAGCGCAAGACACTGTGAGAACCTAGAGGAGACTACTGACCCAGCCTGAAGGCTGGGGGCTATCAGGGAAGACTTCCTGATGGAGGAGATGTCTTAAAAGATCTTGAAGGAAGTTAAGAGTTTGCCAGGCAGGCAATGGAGGGATAGGATTTCCAAAGACAGACCTATGTCTCCACTAATTCATTAATTTTTTTTTTATTTAAGAGAGAAAAAATGTGTGAGAGGGGGGTGGTGGGGAGGGGCAGAGGGAGAGGGAGAGAGCATCTCAAGCAGACTCCATGCCCAGTGTGGGCTTGATTCCATGACCCTGAGATCATGACCTGAGCTGAAATCAAGAGTTGGATGCTTAACTGACTGAGCCACCCAGGTGCCCCTCATTAATTTTTAAAGACATATTTTGAGGCCTTTCAGGAGCCATGCCCTGACACTGCTTGGGATGCAGAGAAGAATAAGACCCCAGCTCAGCCCTTGGGGAGCACCTATACCAGTAGGAGAGGCAGTCATACTCCAGGATGATGATCTCATTCAGAGTGAAAGCCCAGTCATATACAAGGCCCCACACTCTGGCCCCTGGCTAACTCAGACCTTTTCTCTAACCCTTCTTTATCCCTGGTTGACTCTGCTCCAGCCACACCAGCCTTCTCACTGTTCCTTGACTTTTTATTTTATTTTTTCCAGTGAATAGAGGAAGTTTTCTATTTCTTACCTCAGGGCTTTTGCACTTGCTGTTCCCTCCTCCTGGGAGAAAGCTCTTATCTCAGACCACCCCATGTCTCATTCCCTCAGAAGAGCCTTCCCTGACCACCCTGTGTGAAACAGTCACACTCTCTCTCACACAATTCCCTTCCATTCTCTCTGCTTGAATCTCCTTCATATCACTTACTGTTACCTGGAACTATAATATATATTTACCTGTTTGTCTGCTGTCCATCTCCCCAACAGAATGTAAGCCCCTTGAGGGATGCCTGATTGGCTCAGTCGGTTAAGCATCTGACTCTTGATCTTGGCTCAGTCTCGATTTCAGGGTGGTGAGTTCAAGCTCCGCATTGGACTCCATGCTGGGTGTGGAGCCTACTTTAAACAACAACAAAAAAAGAATGTAAGCACCTCAAGAGTAGAGCCTCTGTCTTAATTGTGATCACTACTCTAGCTCCAGAACCTAAAACAGTGCCGGGTGCTCATTAGAAGTGAGGTAAATAAGCCAGTATATGCCCTAGTGAAGGGAGCACAGGATCCTACAGCCATACACAGAATGATGGGACTTAACTGAACCTGCATCCTTGGCTGTTAGTGAAAAGGAGAATGTCTTTAAAAATCAAAATGGGGGTGGGGCGGTGTGCCTGGGTGGCTCAGTCAGTTAGACATCTGACTCTAGGTTTCAGCTCAGGTCATGATCTCGGGCTCCTGGGATCAAGCCCCTGAGTTGGGTCTGTACTCAGCAGGGAGTCTGCTTCTCTCCCTCTGCCCCTCCCCCCTGCTCATGTATGTGCGCACACATGTGCTCGGTCTCTAAAGTAAAATAAATAAGTCTTTAAAAGAAATCAGAATGCGGGCAGAGCACCTGGGTGGCTCAGTTGGTTAAGCATCTGACTTCGGCTCAGGTCATGATCCCAGGGTCCTAGGATGAAGCCCCACCTTAGGCTCTGCACCCATCGCGGAGTCTCCTTGGGACTCCCTCTCCCTCTGCCCGTCCCACCTTCTCTCTCTCTCTCTCTCTCAAGTAAATCTTTTTAAAAATCAAAATGAAACTTAAAAAGACACAAAAAAGGATTTACAAGAAAATAGCAAATATTGAAGACTGGCTAAGAAGATCCAACATACAGTAATGGGAGTCCCCAAAGAAGAAGACCCAGGCAGGAGGACAGAGCAAATAACCTGAGAGTATAATGCAAGAACTTTCCTGAAATAATACGGTTGGAAGCTACATACTGGAAGAGCACACTGTGTACCCAAGGATATTGACCTATCAAAACTTACACCAATTGGGACGTCTGGGTGGTTCAGTTGGTTAAGCGGCTGCCTTCGGCTCAGGTGATGATCCCAGGGTCCTGGGATTGAGTCCCTCGTCAGGCTTCTTGCTCAGCTGGGAGCCTGCTTCTCCCTCTGCCTGCCGTTCCCCCTGCTTGTGGCTCTCTCTCTCTCTCTCTGACACATAAATAAAATCTTTAAAAACAAACGAACAACAACAAAAAAACCACAAGAAAGAAAAAAAAACAAAAATCAAACAAAAAAATACCAACGGGCATCTGGGTGGCTCAGTCAGTTAAGCATCTGCCTTTGGCTCAGGTCATGATCCTGGAGTCCTGGGATCAGGCCCCACATCAGGCTCCCTGCTCAATGGGGAGTCTGCTTCTTCCTCTCCCTCTGTCCCTTCTTCTCTCTCTCTCTCACTCACTCTCTCTTTCAAATAAATAAATAAAATCTTTAAAAAAAACTGATACCAAGACAGATGCTAGTGAAACTATGGCACAAATAAGGGGTGGGTGGGTATCCTTATTCATCTAGGGAAAAATGAGCACATGATCTGCAAGGAAAAGAAAATTAGATTGTCATCAGATTTTTGAGAGCAAGATTTCATGCTGCAAGAAAATGGAAGGATATAGTTAAGATTCTCAGAGAAAGCTATGAGCCATGGGTTTTGCACCCAGCAAAACTTCCTTCCAAGTATAAAGGACAGAGACGAGGTGCCAGCATGCAGGAGCTCAGGGGTCGTGTTCCCACAAGTGATCCCTGAGGAATCTACGAGACCAGTGGTTCTCAAAGTGACCCCAAGGCCGGCAGCATCAGCATCACCTGAGAACTTGCTGGAAATGGAAGTTCAAGGGCCTCAGCCAAACCCAAGTGAGTGAGGAATGCCAGAGGTGGGGCCCAGCAATCTGCTTTAGCAAGTCTTCCAGCTTCTGAGGCATGCCGCCTCTGAGAGCCACCACCCCGGAGAACCAGGTTCAGATGATCGATTGGAATCATTAGAGAGACACCAGCGTGAGGGCGTAACGAGCGTGAGCTTTGCTCATTGTTCTAAGACTCAGTGAGGGCTGAAAAGGAGTAAGAGAGGTACCAGCTGTCTGCTCAGTTGTGTGTAGTACAACTATTTTTAAATTAAGAGAATGGGCAAATATGTAAAAAAAAAAATTGTATTACTAGATTGAGTAATTATATTGGTAGTGACAGTATTTGCAGTGTGTTTCTGAGACCATCACGTGTGTAACGTGGGATAAAGTAAATGAGTAAAGACGGCACATCCACATTCTGTTGCCACCTGAGCCTGTAAGCATGTAAGCACCTAAATGTAGATGTGTCATGAGGAGAGGCTAAATTAAAACCAAGCAAAACCCTGTGGTTCTGAATTGGACTTGGGCGTGTTCACATGAACTTGTGAGGTATTTTGTAGAGAGCCATCCTATCTCTGTCCAGAAGGCCTGAGAACAATAGCCAGTCCAGTAGCCATGAGCATCCCTGGTACCCAAGTTTGTGGTCCAGAAATGCCATGTTCCGCTAAAAGAAACTGCAACTTCTTTACAAACGGCTGATTCCACATCTGAAACAGGAAATGAACAAGAGGAGCCTGGAGTGTCTGGTCATACCATGCCTTGGTCTCCTCAGGCTGCCGAATCGGCGGCGGGGTGGGGGGGTGGGGGGCGGGTGCCTCACACGACAGACATTTATTTCTCACAGTTCTGGAGGCTGGGAGTCCAAGATCAAGGTGCCAATGAGGTGGATTTTATTCTGAGGCCTCTCTCGTGACTCGGAAGCAGCCACCATGTGGGTGCATGCGCGGGGAGAGAGTGCTTTCTCTTTTTTTTTTTTTTTTTGATTTTATTTATTTATTTGACAGAGAGACACCGCGAGAGAGGGAACACAAGCAGGGGGAGTGGGAGAGGAAGAAGAGAAGCAGGCACCCTGCGGAGCAGGGAGCCCAATGCGGGGCTCGATCCCAGGACCCTGGGATCATGACCTGAGCCAAAGGCAGACGCTTAACAACTGAGCCACCCAGGCACCCCGAGAGAGTGCTGCCATCATGGGGGTCCCACCCTTATGGCCTCATCTAACCCTAATCGCCTCCCAAAGGCCCCGTCACAAGATCCCACCACACTGGGGCTTAAGACTTCAACGTAGGAATTTTAGGGGGACACAAGCATTGAGTCCACAACATACCAGTTATCAAGGAAGCTAGCAAACTTTTTTTTTTTTTAGATTTTATTTATTTATTTGAGAAAGAGAGAGAGAGAGCACAAGCAGGGGGAGCAGTGGAGGAAGAGGGAGAAGCAGGCTCCCTGCTGAGTGGGGAGCCTGATGCAGGACTCGATCCAGGACTCTGGGATCATGACCTGAGCCGAAGGCAGACATTTAACCAACTGAGCCACCAGGCGCCCCAGGAGCTGGCCTACTTATGTTAAAAAACACCTAGACATCAACCAGGAGAGGCTCCTGTTGGCCCCAAATGGAGCAATTGGAGCTTCTACAAGAATAACAATCACAACTGCTTTAAATCTATCCAATCTGTTTAAACCCATGAGTTCACAGTGATTTTCTTTCCATACTCATTAGTCACTACATTAGTTTCCTAGGGCAGCCATGACAAAGTACCCCAAACCAGGTAGCTTTAAAACAATAGCAACTTAGGAGCTCCTGGGTGGCTCAGCCAGGTAAGCATCCGACTCTTGATCTCAGCTCAGGTCTTGATCAGGGTTGTGAATTCAAGCTCAACACCAGGCATGGAGCCTACTTAAAAAAATAAAGTGGGCGCCTGGGTGGCTCAGTTGGTTAAGCGACTGCCTTCGGCTCAGGTCATGATCCTGGAGTCCCTGGATCGAGTCCCACATCGGGCTCCCTGCTCGGCGGGAGGCCTGCTTCTCCCTCTCCCACTCCCCCTGCTTGTGTTCCCTCTCTCGCTGTGTCTCTCTCTGTCAAATAAATAAATAAAATCTTTAAAAAATAAATAAATAAATAAATAAATAAATAAAGTGTATTCATAGGGTTGTTTTTTTTTTTAAAGAAACGTACACAAAAGTTTTCAAATGGGCAAGATTCAATTATAGGATCTAGGCCTTCATCTTTGAGTGATAAAACTCGAAAGAGGAGCAAAGATGTGATTACCGTGAAAGTCAGGGCGGTGTGCTGTTTTGTGGGGAAGGGAGGGGTTGATATTAGGGTGGTGACATGCAGGGTCTTCTGGAATGGCAACATTCTATTTCTTCACCTGGGTGGGAGTGACAGTGGTGTTTGCCTTTTGTTAACTCCTGACGTCATAGACTTGATCAGTTTCTGACTTGCTGTATTACAGTTTCATTTTCCAATAAAAAGTTAAAAAAAAAAAAGCATATGCTAATCACCATGCCGATGTGTTCCTGTGAGGACGCAGTGTAATAAAGTATGAATCAGACTGGATCTGACTCACTTCCTTAGCCCCGGCGCAGGACCTCACTCCGAGTACGAGCTGAATAAATACACAGGAACTATTATTAGAGGTGTGTTTACACATTCTCAATGTAGTAGTTACTGTTTGTTGAGCTGGCATTTCTTAAAACGATCCCGCACGTCACCCATATCAGAACCACCTGAGGTGCTTGTTGAAAATACGGATTCATGGACCCACCCACCCCCACCCCAGATCAGCTGGAAGCAGAATTTCTGGGGGGTGGGACCCTGCGGTCTGCATCTTTTTTTTTTTTTTTTAAAGATTTTATTCATTTATTTGAGACAGAGAGAATGAGAGACAGAGAGCATGAGAGGGAGGAGGGTCAGAGGGAGAAGCAGACTCCCCGCCAAGCAGGGAGCCCGATGCGGGACTCGATCCCGGGACTCCAGGATCATGACCTGAGCCGAAGGCAGTCGCTTAACCGACTGAGCCACCCAGGCGCCCCGGTCTGCATCTTTTTCACAAGCTCCCCAGATGATCCCAGTGCAAACAGAAGTGTGATAACCCTTCGAATGGACTCATTCACAGAGGTAGAATTTATAGCATTTAAACAAGTCAGTGATAGTCTTGTGGACTTATTAAAATAGCAGAAAGCTATTGGAAAGGTTAAAACCCGGGGCTGGCACTGCTGTTGGCTGCTAAGCCAATCAGGAAAAATACATGTTGACATTTATTATTTAATATGTACCAGGCTCTGTGCTCTGCACTTAACCATTGTCAACTCAATTGTGGGAGGTGCCTGAATTTACCTACCGTCTTCCCTCTGAGACTCCCCTGTGATGGTTCTGCTTTTCCCGCTGCTACAGGTGGAATCACTGACTACAGAGCTGTCAGCTGAGCGAAGTTTCTCAGCCAAGGCAGAGAGTGGGCGACAGCAGCTTGAGCGGCAGATACAGGAGCTCCGGGGGCGCCTAGGTGAAGAGGACGCTGGGGCCCGGGCCCGCCAGAAGATGATCATCGCCGCCCTTGAGTCTAAGCTGGCCCAGGCTGAGGAGCAGCTGGAGCAGGAGAGCAGGTGGGTGTTAGAGGAGGGCACAGCTGGAGGGTGATCCCCACATTCTGGTCAGGGAGATGAAGGGGAGCTGTGTTACAAGCACCTGGTTTAGAAACATCCAAAAGGCATCATAATATTAATGATTGCTCATTTCCTCTACTATTTAGGATGCTTTGGGCTGCAAGTAACTGCACCCCCACTAAGAATATGATTTAAACAGTAATGTAGGGGCGCCCGGGTGGCTCATTCGGTTGAGCATCTGACTCTTGGCTTTGGCTTGAGTCATGATCTCGGAGTTATGGAATCGAGCCCTGTGTCAGGCTCCATACTCAGTGTGGAGTCTGCTAATCCCTCTCCCTCTGCTCCTCCCTGCTCCCACCCAGTCTCTCTCTAAAGTAAATAAATCTCCAAACAGTAATGTAGCAGTTAGCTCTAGCTGCATAACAAACAAGCCTAAACTTTAGTGGCTTAAAACAACAACCATTTCTTATTGTTCATGAGTCTTTGGCTGGCTGATAGGTTCTGCTGACCTGAGCGTGGGGGCTTCATTCATGCATCCATAGCCGAGTCAGCTAGATGGATTTGCTGATCTTGGCTGGGCTCTCATTTGCTTAAGGTCTTGCCTGGGACACTGAGGCTAACTAGTCTCTGCTCCAGACTGGCCCAGGATTGTTCACATGGCAGAGTCCAGGTTCCAAGAGTGAGGGAAAATGTTAAAGGCTTCTTGGGGCCTAGACTTGGAACTGGTACAATGTCACTTCTGCTGCATTCTCCTGTCACTAAAGCAAGTCATGTGGCCTGCTCAGATTTAAAGGAATGGTGAAATAGATTCTGTCTCTTGGTGCGAGAAGCTGCAAAATCCTATTGCAAAGCCTGTGGATACAGGAAGAGGTGAGAATTGAGGCCATTTCTGTCCCAGGCAGAGCAGCAGCCTTGGGGACACATGTGGGAGACATCAGGGCATTTGGAGGAGGGTGACTGGTCCTGGGAGCCTGTGACTCAGGAGAGAGATGGGGAGGTGAGAGCCTTGAATGCCAGGCTGAGGAACTCTGTCCTGGGAAGTTGGGAAACCATTGCGGGCTGTGAGCTGGGGAGGAGCAGGGCCAGTGCTGGCTGTAGAAAGTCTCCCTGGGGGTCAAGTTGGGAGCAGACTAGAGGACAGAGACTGGGAGCTGGGAGGCCAGGAAGGAGGCTTGGTGCTGGTCCAGGTGGCAGGAGATGAGGCCTAAGCTGGGGCTGGGGTGTGAGGGGATGAAAAAGAGGGACAGGAGGGATGGAGCTGGGGGCTGATAGGCTGTTGTGGGTATGGGGGAAGAGGACAGTGTTAGGGGTTAAGTCCTGGTGACTGTGGGAATATTGGGGAAACAAGTTGAGTTCACTGGGGAGCATGATGAGCATGAGAGGTCTCAGGGACAGGCAATGGGAACCAGCCCCAGATGGTCATGAAAGAAGGTGTTCTCATCCCAGGGCCTGGCCAGGGGTCCAGAGGTTCATGGGAGATGTAGTTTGGGGTCTCTGGGGAGACCTTCCAGAGGTGGATGGATACACCAGTCTGAGCTCCTCCTCCACCGTTATACAGATGGAGAAACTGAGGCTCAGAAGGTATTCATGACCTGCTCAAAGTCACCCTGGGAGCAAGGATCTGTAGCTGAAGGAGCCTCCCCCACCACATCCCTTTCCACGGCTCAAGCCCTCCCACTTCCCCCAGCCCGTGCCTGCCTCTCAGCACACCTGAGGCTGCTGAGCACTGCCCATCGCTAGGGGCCCCATCACATGGACTTTACCCCGGGTGTGATGGTCCTTGCAGGAGAGGGTAGATGAGCCGGGACCACAGATGGGGAAATTTGGGAGAGGGGAGGGAAAGGCTTTGAGGGGACAGGAGGTGAGGATGGCTCCGGTATCTGACCTGCAGATCTAGGAGGAGCACAGGGGAGGAGGAGCGGGTTGGGGAGAAGGCGCTGAGCCAGGCGGGGAATGTGAGGGGTGTGCGGGGTCTGGTGGTTGGCCGACGCTGGGGGCCCATCCAGGCTGGAGCCCAGGAGACAGATGTAGCAGATTTAGCAGGCTGCTGATGGGTGTGGAGACCTGGGGTGCAGATGAGCTTGTCCAGAGAAAGGGTGTGTGTGTGAGAGGGGAGAAGGAGCTGGCATGGCTGAGGGGGGAGCTCTGGGCTTCCAAAGTGTCCCCCACACACGTAGGGACAGTGGAGAAGGGAGCTGAGAGGGAAGGGACAGGCCAGGTCAGGTGGGAGAGCACAGGCTTGAGCTGGGGGCTCAGGCTGGAGGATAGAGAGGAGGGGACAGGACAGAGTTCAGGGGGCAATGGGACAGGCTGGGCAAGGATAATGCCCCATATCTGACCTGGGTACTGGTGGTCAGTGAGTCAGTTCCCTGAGAGGAGGACTGGGGGCACACAGTGGGGTATGGAGAACTGGTACAGACATGGAGACACTTTCAGGAGCATCGGGCATCTTGATACAAGTCAAGGACTAGATGCCCTGGAGTCGGGAGCCTGGGAGCCATGTCTGACCTGAGTAGACTATGGGAGCCACTTGGGGGTGGGAAAGAGGGAAGAGGCCACTCTGAAAACAGGACAGCAGCCACTGGACAAGGCTGAAGGGACAGAACCCCATGTAAGCACCTCTCCTGATTGTCTCCTTCACGCCCCTCTCCAGGGAGCGCATCCTCTCCGGCAAGCTGGTGCGCAGAGCTGAGAAGCGCCTTAAGGAGGTGGTGCTCCAGGTGGAGGAGGAGCGGAGGGTGGCTGACCAGCTCCGGGACCAGGTGAGCAGCCAACGTCTCTGGGGAGCACTGTGGGGGATGGTCTCCATGCTATCTTTGTAGGCTGTGAGTTCCCATCGTGAGAGGCCATGTGCGGCCACCATCCTGGGGCTTGGTACATCAGCAGAGAGCTGGAATCAGTGACTTTGTGATCTGTAGATTGTGGAATCTAGGACAGGTCCTGGTGGGGAGCTGAGACAGCTAAGGAGAAGGAAGAAAAACCCTCCCCAGAGGCTAGGCCGGGGCTAAAATCATAACGTGTAATGTTTACAAAATGCCTTCTATGTGCCAGGCACTGTGTGAAAGACATAACGTGTAGTAAGTACATTTAGTTCTTATCAGAACCCTATAAGGCAGGTACTATCCTTTTCCCTCTTATTCAGGTGAGAAAGATGAAGCACAGAAAGGTGAAGTAACTTGTTCAAATTACTTAGCTCATAAGAGATGGAGTCTGGGTTCAAACCCCAGGACTCTGGAGGCAAAGTCTGTGCTCTTAATTATTTATTGAGCAGCAACTGTGCCCCCAAGTACTGTACCATGTGGTTTAAAAACAAAAACAAAAACAAAATCGTGTCTGCATTCTTTCTCCTGCCCCAATGCACAGGTGGGAAAACGGGAAACTTTAAAAGGGGACACAGTTTGTACCAAAGTCACACGGTTAATAGAGACAGAGCCTGCATCAGATCCCAGGTCTCTCTGACTATAGACAGAGTCACCGTGCCCTTAAAAGCTCAGCTGCGGCTTATTCACCCTGCATTCCACAATTATCGGGCACCCAGTACTATATTTGGCATTGGAGATATGGCTGTGAACAAGACAGAGAAGGTCCCCCCGTTCACAGAGCTCACATTTGTAGCATAGGAAAAGGAAGACACCTATAAACAAGGAAAGATGAGGACAGATTGTGACAGTGGCTATGAAGGAACAGGAGAATGAAGAGAGAAGATGTGGAGGATTAGGGAATACTCCCTAGATTGGGGGTGAGGGAGTGGTGTCAGGAAGACCTCTCTAAGGAGGTGTCATATGAATTGAGAACTGAGGGGAGAGAAAGAACCAGGCAGAGGGAGCAGCAGGTGCAAAGGCCTTGGGGTGTGGAAATAAGTCTGGTGAGTTTAGAGCAAAAAGCAGAGCAGTGTGACTGGAGAGAAGAATGGGGAAGGGAGTTTGAGTGATAAGAAATGAGGCCAGAGGGGTTGGTGGGAGTCAGATCACACGTGTCCCCTCCCTGGAGACAGAGATGGCAGGGTTTGGGGAGGGTCTTGATGAAAATGGTCTGGCCAATGGGTTTATGGGAAGAAGACCCTGCAGGGCCTGGAACGCCGGACTGAGGGGCTGGGACCTTGTCCCAGCGCCACTAGGGAGCCATGGGAGGGCTTTGAGCAGAGGAGAGATGGGGTCAGCTCTGGGCATAGAAAGACCAAGTGAGGGACAGCCTCACATTTGAAGCTGGGATGGAGGCTGGCAAGAGGATCTAGAACAAAGCATGAACAGAAGGCAAGGCACAGGGTGTGGGGTGTGGGGCAGGAGGGATGGGCCTCTGGGGGCCAAGGGAGTGAGTGAGGACGTCACCTGGAGACTCAACCCAGCCCTCTGCTCCCACCAAGCTGGAGAAGGGCAACCTTCGGGTGAAGCAGCTGAAGCGGCAGCTGGAAGAGGCTGAGGAGGAGGCGTCCCGGGCTCAGTCAGTCCGCCGGAGGCTGCAGCACGAGCTGGAAGATGTCACAGAAGCCTC
Organism: Mirounga leonina; assembly: GCF_011800145.1. NCBI lineage: Eukaryota > Metazoa > Chordata > Mammalia > Carnivora > Phocidae > Mirounga > Mirounga leonina. The sequence goes on from NW_023270718.1 coordinate 5,656,693, forward strand.
AGAGTCCATGAACCGCGAGTTGAACACGCTGAGGAACCGGCTCCGGTACGGCCAGCTGCGCATGCGCACCCTCGCTCCATAGGCCCCGCCCCCCAGCTCTCTCTGCCGCCCTCTTTTAACCTCTATCTCTTGGTTTTCCCTTCTCCCTGCAGACGCGGCCCCCTCACCTTCACCACCCGCACCGTGCGCCAGGTCTTCCGACTGGAGGAGGGCGTGGTCTCAGAAGAGGAGGCCGAGGAGGCGGAGCCTGGGGCTGGGCCGCCACCCCAGGAGCCTGATGGGCCGCCGGTGTCCCAGCCCCAGTGACCCCATCCTGTCTCCAGCCATGGCTCCTCCCTCCCTGGCCCCTCGATGCTCCAGTCCCAGGAACCCTCCCTCCGGCTTCTTGCACTTTGGAAATGGTGCCGCCCTCTGGCACTGCAGCGCTTACCAACCCCATGGTGGGGGGGCGGGGGCGCTGAGACCTCCTGTGAACTCCTACTAAACACAGAGGAGCAGACGAGCAGGGAGACGAGGACTGGGGCTTTCGCTGGGAAGGAGATCGAGGTGTAGTTGGCAAGCTGTGGTCCCGAAGGGCTCCCCTCTATCCTTAATTGTTAATGATCTTTATTAGCAAGGGAGCATGGCTCCCCTGCCCTGCGAAGCTAGGGTTCCCTTCCCCCGCTCCCTCTCTTCCTCTCTCCACTTAGCCCCTGACCCCTGAACTTCTGATCGACAACAGCCTGAGCCCCAGGTCTCCACCAGCCTTTGACCCTTGCAGAGGGGCGGGATAAGGGGACCCCTCTCTCCCCACCTCCCCCCCCCCCCCCCCCCATGCTCTGCCCTCCTTTCTGGTTGCTCTTGTGTGATCACAATTCGGTTGGATTTTCCTGCGGGGGCTGGAGGAGGCCCCATATCCTCCCAGCGTCCAGGCTCTCGCAGAAATAAACTCCAACCCCAACTGGACCTCCATGGGGCTGTAGTGTATTCCTGCTCAGGGATCTCTGATGGGGCAGCAGGTGGGGCAGTCTGCTGGTTCGAATCACAGCTGACCAGTATTGGGAGCCTCCGGGGTACCGGCATTTAATGTGGAAAAACTCATTTCAGCCTCCTTCCCAGGTATTCCCTCCATTATACAGGTGGGGAAACAGACTGAGCTGTGCTGTCCCTTGCTCCAAGCCTCCCAGTAAGTGGCAGAAGGGATGCTGCACTCTGGCTGACCCTCAAGTCTTTGCAAAACAGTGACAGAGTGACTGTTGAGCCACCTGTTGAGTAGTGATCCTTTGTTTAACTGAACATGGGCTAAACGTGGGACGCTCGTCTCAACCTTCAACACAACCACTAGAGGTAGGGATTCCATTGCTTTCCAGCACCTAGAATAGTGCCTGGCATTTAGTTGGAATTCATGTATTTGCTGAATGAATAGATCACCCCCTCCTGCCCTGTTAGAGTGGTAGAAACAAGCCCAAGAGTTGAGAGACTTGCCCAAGAACACACAGCTACCAAGGAGTTGAACCCACACAGTCTGGCTTGAGAGTGGGCAATATGGAGCATGTGACCCTTGGCCCCTAACCTCTTACTGGAGACCTAGCTCCACTCCTCTCCTAGGGTTGTCACCCTCACCTCAGAGCTCCTATTACCAGGTGCCCTCACAGTTTCAAGTTAGGGGTGTGGATCCCCATTTTTACCATCAGGGAGACTGAGGCAGTCACTTCTTCCCCCCCCCCCACCCCCAGTCAACCCCCAGAAAAGTCACAAGCTGAGAGCCAGCGACCAAGGGGATGTCTGGACCCCCTAAAGTGCACACCCTTGCTACTTTAATATGACCCCTGTTCTTGAAGACCCAACTCCTCTGCTCCCAAAACTCCCACCCTGGCCCAGATCCGGAGACCTTCCCAGCAAACAGGTTGCAACTTTTAAATGAAAAGGAAACTTTTATTTTGGTGGGAAGTGAGAGGGTGGGTGGGAAGGGGGCATGACACTTTTTCTTTGGGGAGGGCAGGTGACATGCGGCAGCTTCTGCATTGGGCGGTTCATGCACCCAGGGTGGGCGTGGGGGAGACTTGGGGGAGGGGCCATACCGACCCCTCCCTCCCTGCCCTGGGGGTGGGCTGAGAAGACCCGCCATTAGCACCAGAGTTGGACGATTTGCAGACCTCCCCTCCCCACACTGACTCCGGACACCCGCCCCCATCCCTGAGAGCGCCCCCTCGCCACTCCTCCCACCTCCCACTGCGACAGGCCAGGCCCGCCCCGCCCACATTTGAGTGAGAGAATCTTATTGCTGTGTGTGTGATGGGGAGGAGGAGCCGCTGAACTCAGGAAGACCCCCGCCGTTCGTTCCTCCCCAATCGCCCCGCCCCCCGCCCCGTGTCCGTGCGTTCGCGGAGCGCAGGAGGGGCGCGACATGCGTGTGGGGAGCGCGTCATGCAGCGCATGCGTATAGTTGCAGGCACCCTGGCGGCCGGGGAGAAAAGGGGAGCGGGACTTGGAAGTTGTCCCTTTAGCGCTCTCTCTTCCTCCCCGAATCCCACACTGTTGACTTGGGGGATGGGGGCGGTGGTGAAGGACGTGAGTCACGTTCTGTAAAGGGTTATGATTGTGATTATTTTTAAAAGCTGAACTAAAAAGCTGGGTACGTGTGGCAGATTGGCGAGCAGGGGGGAGACGTTGGGAAGAGGTCTGTACCCTTTGGAAAAATCCTCACCCCCTTTCCCCGCACTGTTCGGCTTCCGTGAGGGTCAGGGGAATCTGGGGGCTTTTTTTTTTTTTTTTTTTTAAAGAAGTTAAACCCTTTGGCAACGTAATCAGTCCCCACCCCCATACCCTGGTGTCTGGAGTCCCTAGCCCTTTGCCTCGCCCCACCCCGCTCCCACCAGAACCTGCCCCACCCCTCACCCCTGATTCGTCAGGGTTTAGGGTCCGAGGGAAGGATGGGGGGGGGACTCAAAATGCCCCTTGCATAGGAATCGTTGCATCAAGAATCGTGCTCAGTGACACCCCCCCAACCCTCGGGTGGGTGGGGGGTTCCTGAGGCCGTGGGAGCAGAGGGAGGAAGGTTGCTAATTCCGTGGGCCTCCAGCTCCAAAAGGGGGGGGGTCCCCTCTAAGGATTCTGGGACCGGTGTGGTCTCTGGGCTTGGGGGAGGTAGCGCATCCTTGAGCCAGGATGGGATATGACAAATGATCTTCCACCCGCGAACATGGCAGGACGAGGAATGCCGGGGAAGGGCGGGCTGGGATCCCAGCCCCGGTAGGTTTGTCGTTTCCCAAGCTTCTGATGTTCCAGTATCCCTTGACGGGGGCACAGCCTCTGCTGTAAGTGGAAACACTCTACCCTAAAGAAACGGTGTCTGGGCCAGGCAGCAGTATCTGGACTTACCGGCTTCTGTGCAAGATGCCATAACGGACAAAACTTTTTAGATTAAGTGTCGTTGTACTGCCTAAAACCTTAGCACATCACCAGGGGTACAAATACAACCCTCTGGGAAACACTGATGTCCATTAAGAGGGTCCCTTTGGGGCACCATTTAAGGAGAGGGGCTCTTGGAAGAGGCAGGGCTAGGCATAAGAAAGGGGATGCCCGGGGGAAGGCTGGTTCCCTGGAATTGCGGACAGGTTGAGCCTATCTTGGAAATTCTAGCATCGGGAGAACCTGAGGTGGATGTCTGATGTCAGGGATTTGGGGATATGTGGAGGGGGGGAGGCCTGAGGATTTGGTGGCGTCCAAGAAATGTCCAAGTGGGAAGGACTTGGAGCATCCCAGAGGCTGAAAGGGAACCGAAGGGCTGGGTCAAGTCTTGGAGGTTTGAGGTGCTGGGATGCAGTCCAGGCAATGGGTGGGGAGGGGCTTGGGGGGCAGCATCTGTATGCAGAGGTTAAGTCCCAGGACCCTGTGGGGATTTAGGGGATGCGGGGTGCCAGGGTTGGTCTCAGGAATTCTGGGTGCAGGTCTCATGTCCTGGTAATCTGGAGGGGGTGTTGGGGAATTTTGTGTGCTCGGGCCAGATCCTCCCAGAAATTCTGAGATGGGAGGTCTGAGTCCATGCAGCAAGAATAGAGGCGAGCAGATCCCTTGGTGGGGGAGGGGGTCTGGGGAGGGATGAAAGGGTCACATCCACCAGAGGGATCCTCCTAAAGGCTGAGGGAGCAGCTGTCCACAGCACAGCCCTGTGCCTCTGCTTCTACCATCTGAGCTCAGCTCGTTTTGGGGGCTTTAGTGACTGTTCCTCCTTCCCGCACACTGTTGCTAATATATATATTTTTTACATCAATGTGATGGGTTGCCCTCCTGGGGTGAAGGGTAGGAGGCTAGGATACCCACCCGTGGCTTAAAGGCCAGCCCGACTCCCTTGAGGTCCCCGCCCCCTTCCCAGAATGCCCCTTCCCTCATTCGCGTGGCATGCAGCCCCTGGCGGCTTATTGCTGAGGTGGAGTTGGGGGCGGGGTCCAGGTTGAGAGAGGCATGCAGAGTAGGGGAGAGGCGCCCCAAAATGTAATTGGCATAATTTGGACGTATTTACAGGAGTTTATGGGAGCGGGAAGTCCTATGGCTCATGGAGACCTGAGAAGGCTTTATTTGGGAGTGGGGGAGTGGAGAGTTGGGGGGGCTGGACTTTGGCTCCTCCCCCTCCATCCTGGGAGCCCAGGTGGGGGTGAGGGGTCCGGGGGTGTCTGCTGGCGTCGTCGTCTCGGTTGCATATTATTAATGACTTTTTGATTTTTTTTTTAAAAAAAACCCTTTCCCCCACCCCCCACCCCCAGCTCCTTTGACCTTCTTCCCTGTCACCCCCGAGTCCCCCCACGGGGGGGAGGGGAGCGCTAGAGGATGGAGGGCAGGGTTGGGGGAGCGCGGCGGGCGGCCCTGGGAGAACCAGGGGGAGTGGCAAGGGGCGCCAGGCGCAGGGACACCCCGCTCAGGCCCGCGATGCTGCTCAGGCTGCGGGATTTCTCGTAACCTGGGGGGGGGGGGGTCAGAAACACGGGAGGAAGCATGGAGATGGGGGTGCAGGGAAAGGGTCCAACAGGGAAGCAGGGGAGAAACGGCCAGAAGGGATAAGAGACGGAGAAAGAAAGAGAGAGAGGCAGAGAGACAGAAAGAGGTTAAGCAGAGGGTCAGGGATAGAGACGGTGAGGGAGACAGAGGGGATGAGAGACGAGACAGTCAGACACCAAGACATAACAAGACAGATGGCAGAGGCAGAGAGATGGACAGAGGCGGACCAAGGAGATGGAGAGAGGTGAACAAATTGGACAGTCAGTCGGCATCAAGGAGAAAGGTTCAGACATGGGGAAGGGGGAGAGACCCAGGGTTAGGAGGCAGGGTGGCGCCCGCCCACCGAGCCTCCCTCCCCCCAACCCCACCGCAGCCCGCCCCCCACCTCCCCTCCCCCTCCCCCGTTGGCCCCCTTATCTGAGGCAAAAAGGTGGGGGGGCAGCAAGGCGGATGGTGGGCAGCACGGGCATGGGGAGGGAGCTCGGGCATGGGGAGGGAGCTCGGTGGAATGCATGTAGGGGGAGCAGCCGGTGGGAGGGCTCAGGTGGGGGCTGACCTAGTTGTGGGGAAAAGGGGGAAAGGCTGGAGATGGGGCTGTGAGGGGGAGCAAGGAGGTAAAGCTGGCAGTGCCCCCGGAGGGGCTAGAGAGCAGTCTGAGAGGGGCAAGGCTCACCTGAAGGTTGTAAAGGGGTATCTTTAAAGGGTCATGAAGTCTTGAGGTGGAAACCTTCTGATGGGAAAGTTCTAACAATGTCTTGATAGCCAAAGGGGTCTAAGATTGGGGAGTATGTGTGTGGTTTCTTGAAAGCTTGGGAAGATATGAGTTCTGCCAGTGTCTGCGGGAAGTTCTAGTGCAGATTCTCTAGGCGATGCCAAGAGGTCTGTCTGGATAAGGGCATCTTGGCCAGAGGAGAGGGGGCCTGGGGGGTGGGGGTTGGAAGCCCAGCATCTTGGGGACACCCCCTCCCAGCCATTCCCAATTGCTAACCTGGGGGGAAGGGGCAGGGGGGGACCGAGGGTCTCGCGAGGTCTCAGGCGGTGACAAGAGCTGGGGACAGAAATACACAGAGTCACGGTGGGGGGAGGGTGGTCAGGGGGAACCCCCCAACACAGCCTCACTGTTGGGGGGACGGAGAAACGCCGGAATCTCTTCTTCCTCTCTGGTGTTTTCCGGGGGAAGGGGAGCAGTGAAATGGGGGCGGCCAAAGACATCAAATATGGAAGGAGCTTCCGGGGTGGCTGGGGGGGGGTGGGGAGGGTGGGGAGGAGGACCAAGGAAGGGAGGTGGGGGGAGGGTTGGGGAAGAAGGGGGAACAGGTGTCAGGTGTTGGACTCAGGAGGCTGGTGTGAGAAGAAGAAGGGAAGGGTCATGGGGTGGGCAAGGGGCGGGCCAGGGGGAATGGTCTTGGGAGAAGGAGTGGGGGGACAGTAGTGGAAGGGGGGGTCACCCAGGAAGGACAGAGAGAAAGGGAGGAGCTTGGGAGTGCAGGAATAGGGAGGGATCCAGGACCCAGGGGCAGAGAACTCAGTCAGCCCCATCAGCTCCAGCCATTATTTGAGTTCAGTGAATGGATTTTGGCATCAGAGGCAAGAGCAGCGGAGACCTCCACCCACCCACCCCCACTCCACCCTCCCTTCCATTCCCAAATCCTCCACACTCCCTCTGCCCCTCAATTCTCTGGGGGCCCATCTAGACCTGGGGGGGGGGCAAAGGGTGGAAGGGGACTGGGTGCAAGCAGGGGGAGGGATGAGGTGGGAGCAGGGAAGGGGGGAATGAGATGAAAATGGAGGATGAATTGGGGCAGATGGAGGGATGGAATGAGGAGAGCCACAGTCCCTCCTGGACTAGGAGCCTGGAAGCCTGGGTTCTCATCCCTGTCTGCTCTGTGGATGGGGTTGTTCATGGCCCCCCTGAACTTCTGTGAAACAAGGGGCTTGAGACAAGGGTGTCCCTGCAGGCTCCCCAAGTCCCACGACAGCATCTTCCTAGGCTGCAGACAGGGACTCTTTGGGCTATATCTCTGTATTTCTAAAGAAGGCTCCACAGATGGTTGCTGACGGATTAAGTGACAGATAGGTCAAGTGCCTTCAGGCAGCTTCCTGTCACTTTGAAGATCAAATCCAGCCTCTCACAAAAACCCCTCATGATCCTCCCCCCCCATACTCTGCCTGACACCCCCCTCCCCTCAGCTACTCAGTTTCAGCCACACTTCCCTCCTTGCTCTTCCTTTGACAAACCAAGCTCATCCCACCTCAGTATCCCCTGGAACTTTGCACTTGCTGTTCCTTCTGCCCCACTGGCCCTTTTTACCGTTCAGGTTTCTGTGTTACCTCCTCAAAAAGGCCTTTGCAGAACCCCCCCATCTGAAGTGGCCAGAGTAAGCATCTTGTTCGTTTGTTTGATTTTCTGCTTCCTCTGATCAGGAGGTGGCAAACTTTTCCTGCAAAGGGCTAATTCCTAAATATTTTCAGCTCTGTGGGCCACACGTTCTCCGTGGCAACTCTTCCACTCTACTGTTGTAGCACGACAGTGGCTGTGTTCCAATAAAGCTTTATTTACAAAACAGCTTGCTGGCAGACCTGGCCCAGGGGCTGAAGTGTGTTAACCCGTGCTGAAACGTGTACGCTCTGTGATGGCAGATTCTTGCTTTGGGCACTGCCAAATCTCCAGTGCCTGGAACTGTGCCCTCAGTAATTAGCTGCTCGATGGATGGATAGATGGATGGATGGATGGAGGGAGGGAAGCAAGCTCTATGTGTTAAGTTAGGGTTGCTATGAAGACTGCAGAATATGTGTTCACTTCCTGGCATGAGATAAATGCTAGACTGTGTTTGCTGAAAGATTCATCTACTACGTCGCCACTCTGTCCCCCACGTCTCCTCACTGCCAGTCCCCCAGCCTTGTCCCTCCCGAGCCCACCCGGATCCCTGACTCCCTCTACCTTGTCCCTTCCTCTCCATCCCTGTGCACAACCCTGAGCTGGGCCCAGGTGGCATCCTCCCCCTGGACCTTCATCCCAGCCTGTGACCTCCAGCCTCCTGACCTCCAATCCATCCGCACGCAGCCCAGGAGCTGACCTGCGCTCCGCGGGGCCCTAAACAAGGTCCTGGCCCTTCAGCCCAGCCAGGCTTTCCTGCCTGTCTGCCTGCCAGTCCCCAGTCTCCTCAGCTTTGCTTGTGCTGGTCCCTCCGGCCGCTACCCTCTAATGGGATCACTTCTTCACTTGAGGTCAGGCTAACTCCAGACATCAGTTCCTTCAGGAAGCCTTCCCCGTCACTTCCCTCCTACCCGGGGGAGTTTCGAGTGTTCCTCATACTGCGCATCCCTGTGCTGCCTCCACTTCCAGAGATCACCTCAAATAGGGACTTTCTAGGTCGGTGTCTGTCTCTCCCATCAGACTGGGAGCTCCTCTGGGGGCGGGGGGATGGTCTTCTGCCCTGCTGATTCCCTGTGCCTAGCACCGCTCCAGGAACGTGCGGGTACTCTGTAAGCGCTGGCCAGTTCACAAGCCACTGGGTGAGTGACGGAGTCTTCCTCACCCCGGCGTGCACCCAGAAGTGTCCTGGGTGTGTACCCTGTTTTCTTAATTGAATAATAATAATAATAAAACACCCAGGGGGAGGCAGGGAGAGAGATGTGGATGGGGGTGAGGATGGGGGGTCAGTCGTGAGGGCAGGGAAGGGAGGTCAGGCACATGGTGGGGAGGGCTGGGTTAGTTCTGGGGGGTTAGTGAGGGGCAGGGCAAGTCCTGGGCAGGTGGGTGTGGGGTCAGTGTCGTGGCTGCAGGTTAATTGGATGGAGCTGTTCAGTGAGGGGACGGGAGTCTCAGTCAGTGGGGGCTGCATGTTCTCAGAGGGGTTAGTCAGGAGGGAGGTAGGGATCAAAGAGTGGGGGCTACTTACCCCGGGGGGAGGGGATTCGTCCGCTAGGGGGATATCCAGGCTGCAGCGTTGGCGTTGAGGTCGGGCAAGAAGCTTGGGGGACCTGGCTTACGCCAGTCTGGGGGGGGCAGTGGGGGAGCACCAATGGCTGGGGGTGGGGGAAGAGGCCAGAGGGTCCAGGGTGGGGGGGGGAGATGGAGATGGAATAAAGACAGGTGAAGGGTCAGTGGTGAGGAAATTTGGGGGGGGGGGTCTGGGAGGAAGGGAATTTGGGGCCAGGGGATGGGTCAAGGGAAGTCCAGCACCTCCTCCCCCATCTCCCTCTCCCCCCTCCCCTGAGGGAGGGAGAGAGAGAGAGGGAGGGTCCCAGGGGGCCGGTGGAGGGCACCTCACCTTTCCGGATGGAGCCATCAGGGGAAGGGGCATAGTCGGTGAGGAGGAAGCAGGCTCGGTCCCGGCTATAGCGTCCTCGGCTCCCGGGGGTGATGGGGCTCTTGTCTTCCGGGGACATGGCGGGCTGGTCGATGGCTGGGCAGTCCTCGTGGGCAAGCGCAGCTGCGGCAGGGTCCCCGTTGGGGCGTGGATCTGCACCAGGGGGTCAAACAGAGACACAAAGGAGGTGTGGGAACTCAAGGTGGGGGTGAGATTAGCAAGGAGGGTGTTGGAGAATGTTGGGTGCTGGAAGTAGATGATTGAGGGGCAGGGGGTCTCAAGGAGGCGACAGGAGGGGTGCACAATTGGAAGCAGGGTGTCAGGGCGTGTGCCTGGTGGGTTGAGGGAGCAGGTCATTGGGGGAGGGTGTTGAGTACTGGGAAGGATAACAGGGAGACGGAAGGGTGGTTAGGCGTGGGTGTAAAGGGAGGGCGTTGAGCGGTAGGAAGCGGTGGTCGGGCCAGGTGTTGGGTGTTGGGAAGGGCAGGACTGGGGTGGGGTGTTGGGCACTTGGAGGGTGGTTGGGAAGCGAGCTGGGTGCTGGGAAAGAGGCTGGGTTAGAGTGCTGGGTGGGCAGTTGGTTGAAGTGAACTAAGTAGGGCAGGACTAGGGTGCAGTGTTGGGTTGGTAGGGTGCATGGCTTGGGATGGGTTTGGAAGGATGGCTGGGGGATCTAGGGGGTTGGGAGGGAGTTGTTTAGGGAGGGTGTTGGGTGCTGGAAAGGGCACAGTGGGGAAGGGTTGGGAAGGTGACAGAGGGAGGGGGAGGTGGGGGTCCCCCAGGCTCTGACTTAAGCTATTTTTAATTGGTGTGAAACTGGGTCAGTGGCTGAGGGAGCAAGATGAGGGCTGGGTGGCCCAGCTCCCTTTCTTGACCTACTTAAGTCACGGGGGTGGGGCCCACCAGCCTCTCCCTGCCCCGGACTGCCGCCCCCAATCATCGCCTCAGAGACGCAGACTCTCTGGGGGGGGGGGGCGCAACACTCGGTCAACTTTCTTCTCCCTCATCTCCTTCGCTTCACCTCTTTATCTCGGCAGCCTCTCTGTGAGTCTCTCAGACCCCTCTTCGGCTGCTCTCAGAGCCAGAGATGGGGCCCTGGGACCCGAGTCACAGTCATGTGGCCGGTCGCCCTCTGGGCCTATCTTCCTGGCCTCTATCTGCCTTTGGGTTTTTAAGTCTTGTCTCCTCTCTTGGGATGCGAAGGATTCGGACAAAGCGGACAATCCGCAGGAGGCCCAGCACGTCTTTAGCAGCCTTGGAGCTGAGGCCTGAGAGTCCCACCTCGAGATAGAAGGGCAAGATGGCCACACAGTCGAACCTGAACTCTCTGCCACTGACCGCCCCCCGCCCCCCCACTGCTCCCTCCATCTGTCCTCTCTCTCCTGCTCTCAGGGACAATCGCTTGGTTTCTGACTGTCGCTTTTAGACGCTCTTCTCAGGGTCATGGCTGGAAGACTCAGAGACTGCAGCTGTCCCTTGGCCAGGTTTCCGGCCGGCCTGTGACTCCCCCTCACCGGAGGCTGATTACTCTGCCTCCCTGGTCCCCCGGAATATCTTGGCTGTCCCCGGAATATCTGTCTCTCCCCAAACTGTCTCTCACACAGAATCTGTTTCTGTGCCTTTTCACTGACCTCAGCAACAGCCGTTTGCTCTTCCCTCTCCCCTGTCGTGCCCCCCCCATCTCTCTTAACCTCAGCAGTGACCTCCTGCCCCCTCGAAACCTCTCCGCCTCCTCCCACGGGTCTCTGCCTGTGCTCCCCCCACCCACCCCTCATGCACCCTTCTCACCTGCCCGGTTGATCTCAATGACTTCCTCCTGAGCCAATGGGCAAGGCTCCCCAGGGGCTGGCAGAGGAGGCAGCCCCATGATCCCGAGCCCACCCGCTCCCCCCCTGAGCAGCCCGGGGTGCGTGTGGGGGCCCGGTGGGTAGGCCCCAGCCACAGTCACCCCCACGGAAGGTGGGGTGATGGGGGGCGGGGGGCTGATGCCACCGCTGCCGTGGTGGGGGTGGTGCGGGGGGGGCGGGGGAGGGTCGGGCTTGCAGTAGTTTGGAGAGCCGGGCTGTGGGGGGCGGGGGATATGTTTGTTCTTCTTCTTGGGCAGCTTCTGCTTGGCCATGGCCAGCGAATAGTACATGCCAAAGTTGTTGACAATGACGGGCACGGGCATGGCGATGGTGAGCACCCCCGCCAGGGCACACAGTGCCCCGACCAGCATCCCCGACCACGTCTTGGGGTACATGTCTCCGTAGCCCAGGGTCGTCATGGTGACCACGGCCCACCAGAAGCCGATGGGGATGTTCTTGAAGTAGGTGTGGTTGGAGCCCAGGATGTCATCAGGGTCAGCGCCGATGCGCTCCGCGTAGTAGATCATGGTAGCGAAGATGAGCACGCCCAGCGCCAGGAAGATGATGAGCAGCAGGAACTCGTTGGTACTGGCACGGAGTGTGTGGCCCAGCACGCGCAGCCCCACAAAGTGGCGCGTGAGCTTGAAGATGCGAAGGATTCGGACAAAGCGGACAACCCGCAGGAAGCCCAGCACGTCTTTAGCAGCCTTGGAGCTGAGGCCTGAGAGGCCCACCTCGAGATAGAAGGGCAAGATGGCCACACAGTCGATGATGTTGAGGCTGCTCTTGAGAAATTCCACCTTGTCGGGGCAGAAGGTGATGCGCATGAGGAACTCGAAGGTGAACCAGACCACACACACGCCCTCCACATAGGTCAGGAAGGGCTCCGTCTCCACCTCCACATTGGTGATGTTCTCTGGTGGAGCCCCGGGGATTGGGGAGGCCTGTGTCACCGTCTTGTTGCTGATGTGGATGAAGCCTTCATGGGTCTCCAGGCAGAAGGTGGTTATGGAGATGAGGATGAAGAAGAGGGAGGCGAAGGCTACATACTGTGAGGCAGGGTAGGAGAGAGAGGGCAAAAGGTGACCCAGGCATCTGGTCAACCAGCCATATCCACAAGACCCTCCCAGTGGCCCCTCTTCCCAGCCCCCCAAGCCCCGAGAAATCCCAGGCCTCCATCACAGCCTGCATCCTGCTGTCCCCTCTAACGCTGAAAAAAGGGAGGGAAAGGAGGAGGCAGCTCTCCCCAGCTTGGGATAGGAGCTGGCTCCAGCAGTGGAAACAGATGGGCAACTGTTTTCATGGAAACAGCAATTTCTGGTCCTTTACTCTGTCTCCCAGACCACTTCCCCATACCCTGTGTCCCATCTCAGGACTCCCCAGCAGGGTCCAGATTCTGGGGGGGAGGGATGGGGTGGGGTGGGGTGGGGTGAGACCAAGATCACTCACCCTCTGTGTATCAGAGGCTTTGGAGCTCGGCTTGGAGCCAAGGGAAGGAGAAGGGAGAAGGTGGGTAGGGAGGCAGAATCCCCGATATGGTTAAGAAAACCTGGATTTGAATCCAGCTTTTCCTGTGCCTAATTTGGGCAAGGAGATTAAGCTTTCCACACCTCAGTGTTTTTTTTGTTTTGTTTTGTTTTGTTTTTACCAGATTATTATGAGGATTATATGAGTATACAAAAGTCCTGGCTCCAGAAACAGTGCTTACTGAGTCTGGAACTCAGTAAGAAAGTCTGAGCTCCTATTAGGGTATGTGGGCATCAGTTAGTTGTGGGCAAGGTCGAGGCCTTCAGAGAGGAGCCAGGGTTTTAAGGACCCTGGTTCCAATGTCCGGCCTCAGAGAAGGGAGAAAGCTGGGTGTCACCCTCACCCAGAGAGGACAGTAAATGGCTGGAACCACAGAGGGGTATTAGGGCCATAAATAGGAAAAGAAGTGAAGGGTGAAGTCTGCAAAAATTGAAAAGAATAGAAGGAAGGAGGGTTAGGGTTTCAGGCTCTGGAGAGGAAGGGAGGGGGGGGGGGCCTAAGCGTCAGGGGAGATGGTGGAGCTAGGGCCACAGAGGTGAGGACGCTTTAGCCAAAAGTGCAGAGAAGGGGGTGGGGCACACATGGATTATTTCAGGATGGGGAGGACCAGAGTCCTGCACGCAATGGTGTGGATTTTGAAGAAAACCTTGAGGAGCAGAGGGGGATGCAGTCAAGATCTTAGAGAAGGAAGGAGACAGAGCTGGCCCCTGGAGGTGACAGTGGGCTTTATCAAATAGGTAGAGAGGAGAAGAAAAGAGTGGGGTTAGTGCCTTGCAGGAAGGAGATGGGTGTTAACGCAAAGAGGGGGCTTTAGTCAGTTGGGTAGAGGAGGAAGGACGGCCTGGGTAGCTTGAGTTTTAATCAGGGATGCAGAGAAAAGCGGGGGCCCAGGGTCCGACTGCAGACAGGACCCCAGACCTTGGGGTGGGCTGGGGGCCTGCACAGCCCCCAGCCACTCTCCTTCCTCCACAGGGCTGGGGGGCGGGGTCTAGGCTTGGGAAGGCTCAACTTTAATCTGAAGCGCAGAGCAGAGAGGGCCCTGGACCTTGGGGTGGGCTGGGGTCAGCGCCGGCCCTCTCTTCCCCGTCCCCCTCCTCGTTTCTCCGCAGTGGTTTAATAAGAGGCCGGAGGCCGCCGCACAGCGCATGCCCGGTGCTCCTCCGCCCCCTCCGAGCCGGGTGCGCGGCGCAGGCTGCGGCACCGCAGTGGGGGCGGGCCGGCCGGGCCGGGGGGCGGGGCGCGCGGCGGCCAGCACCGCGGCCAGCTCCCCCGCCGCAGTGCGCAGCCTCCGCGGCTGAGAGCGTTCTTAACCCCTTCCGGGCCGGAGCAGAGCAAGGAGGGCGCAGCCGCAGTGCCGCCGCTTCACCTCGGGAGTTTAACCCAGGAGTTTAACTCCTTCCCTCCCAGGGCAAGGAAGAAAAGACGGGCACACCCGTCGCAGTGCACAGCTGTAGAGGCTGGACAGCGTCGGGACCGGTTTAACCCCTTGCCCCGAGGTGATTCAAAAGCAGAAGGGGCAGGAGGGCAAGGAGTCCCTGTAAGAAGGAAAGGAAAAATTACGGGGAAGGGAGCGAGGATGAGGTAGGGCCGTACTCTCCACGTTGCACTGGCAACTCCAACTCTGTCAAGCTCTCTCACTTGTAGGCTGGAAAGTACTTGGCAAGCCGACACTCAAAACCATTTGTGGAGTAAGTGAGTGACAAGCCCCCCTCCCCCGTAACTGTCCCGAACCTCTCTTCTCACCTCAGCACCCTTCAATGGGGTTACGAGAGAAGGGCGCCCCAGGCCATGGGGGAGGGGGCCACTCAGAGGCCTGAGGGGGCATTTAGGGCCAAGTCCCTTCGAAACCTCGTCCTCCCCACCTCCCCCCACCCAGCCCCAAATCTCGCCAACTCAGCGCTTCCTGGGACCAAACTTTATGCGGTGCCTCTGGGCTCCCCCCCCCCCCTTCGCTCCCTCCCCTGGCGCGAATGCGGCACTGCGGCTCCGCGTCCTTCCCGGCCCAGGACACGGCACGGTGGGGGGAGGGGGGCGGACCGGTTCCTCCGGGTGTTTGGGTCCCCGGGAGGCTGGGGGGGGGGGGCCGGAGTTGTTCCTCTTTCCCCTCCTTTCTGATCCCCCATTTTGAACTGTCCCCCTCTTTCAACACAGGGAGGAAGTTAGTAGGAGGAAGAGGTTCAAGGGAGAACAAAGGGGGAGGGTAGCTATTTAACCTAGGAAGTTAGAGATGTTTGAAGGAAGTTTTGGGGGGAAGATGAAGGGAGCTTTGGGGAAAATCTGGCATTTCAAGGGAGATAAGGCTAGAGTGTGTGCGCTCTGGTTCACTTTGGGGGTAGGTTTGGATGGTGGGAGGGCGGGGAGCTTGGGAAAGAGGGAGTGAGCAGGGTGGGGTAGCGGCCAGTGGAAAGATACCAAGGCAGAGTGGAAAGAATTGGAAGCTACTTTGGGAAGGAAGTTTTGGGACAGATAAATGGGGGGTGGGGGGGGAGGAGTCCCAAAGACTGAGGTTCATTAAAGTTCTGGAACAGGAGGAAAAGTCAGTTGATTGACTTGGAAAAGGACTGGGAGGCTCTGGATGGGGGATCCCAGAGATAAAGAGTGGGAAGGGAGAAGAAGCTGGGAGAATCTGTGGATGAAGAAGGCATATGGGAGCTTCTGGAGAGGAAAGACATATTATGGGGGCTCAAGACTCTTCTGGAGACACTGAGGAGGAGTGTGAAAGGCTTGGGGGAAGTCTGGAGCTTTATAGGGAAAGTCCTTGGGATGGGAGTTGGCGTGGAAGATGCAGGAAGCTATGTGAACACAGAGACACAGAGGGGACTGGATAGGGTCCCAGGAGGGAAGGCTCCCCAAGACTCCGTGTTGCAGTAGGGGGAGGGGGAAAGTGTGCTAGCCAGAGCAAGTGGTTTGGGGATTCACAGGGGTCCAGGAGGCTCTGAGATTGAGGCGGAGTCTTCTAAGACTTTAAGAGCAGAAGTGGGGTTCAAAAATAGCCAGAAGACTCAAACTTGGAGAGAGGGGGAGGTGCAGGGAGAGAGGCATAGGGAGATAGAATCAGGGAGGTGTTGGGAGAACCCAAGGGACTGAGGGTTGGAGAGGGGGCTTCCGAGGAGCTGCAGGGGGTCAGGGAAAGGAGGGGACAGTGTTCACAGGGTCTGGGACGCTGAAGGTTAAGAAGGGAGGTCTTCTGAGGGTCTGGGGATGGTCCAAGAAACTGAGGGTTGCAGAGGGGTTCTCTAGGGATCTGAGGGGTAACCAAGAGAGGTGAAAAGGATTCACAGGGGCTCAGAAGACTCGGGACTGGAGAAAGTTCTTCTGAGGGTCTCAGAGGAGTCCAGGAATGGGGGTAGTGAGGTTGTTCAGAAAAGCCCAGGAGATTCACAGTCGGGGCAGAAGTTTCTAAGAGTGTTGGGTAGCCTAGGGAAGCCGGGTGGGGTTTGGAGGGATCTGGGGGATTCTGAAGGTTGCGGAAGCGTCTTCTGAGGATCTGGGGATGGCAGGGAGAGGGGGTGTGTTCAGAAAAGTACAGGAGACTCGGGGTTGGAGAAAGAGGCTTCTTGTCTAGAAGAGCCTGGGAGGCCCAGAGACCAGGAAGGCCAGGAGGGGCTGGGACGGGCCAAGGGATTCTGAGGGTTAGGATGGGGCACTCCTGAGGGGCGGGGATCTGGAGGAAATGGGGGAGGGATGGGGGCTCCGAGAGCGCGCTCACCCTGGCGGCCCGCGACGAGTAGGGGTCCTCGAAGAGCGCCCACACACGGGGCTGCCAGCGGCGCCACCACGTGCCGCCCGCGCCGCCCGCGCCCCCTGGCGGCCCCCCGGCGCCGCCGCCCGCGTCCTGGAAGCAGAGGCGCTTGAGCTCGCCGCCCGCGCCGTCCAAGCCGCCGCCGCCCGCACCCGCCTCGTCGTCCAGGCCCGCGTCGTGGGCGCCGGCGGCGTTGGCGGCGTTGGCTGCGCCCGCTGGGTCCGGAGCCTCGAAGGAGTCGAGCGCCTCTTCGGCGTCGCGGTGCTGCCGGTAGGTCATCCAGCAGCAGGCCTCCACGTCGGTCTCGTCGATGCCCCAGAAGCCGAGCTCCTCCTCGAAAAGCGGCCCGCACACGTCGGCCGGACAGTGCAGCTTGCCTGTGCGGTAGTAGTTGAGCACGTAGGCGAAGACTCCCGGGTGCCGGTCAAAGAAGAACTCGTCAGCGCCGGGATCGTAGTCGAAGCGCGCCGCCGCCTCGGGCTCCGTCAGGCCGGCCAGCCGCGTCCCCGGCAGGGTGCGCAGCGTCGAGCGGTACGTCTCATGGCGCACGCCGCCCACGTTGATCACGATCTTGCCGCTGTCGCCACCGCCGCCGCCGTGCCGCCCCATGGCCGCCGCCGGCAGCCCGGGGCATGGCTCGGCGCGCCGGCCCCCGGGCCCGCGAGGTGCCGGGGGGCCCGCCGAGGACGCGGCGGGGCCGGGCTGCGCAGACTGCTGCTGCTGCAGCGGCGGCGGGGACGGCGGCGGGGGCAGCGGCGGCGGGGACTCGGGCGGCTGCGGCGGTGGCGCCGGCTGCTGCTTGCTGGCCCCCTGGCGCCCGCGGAAGGACGAGACGCAGACTGAGCTCAGCATTGGACGGGGGGCGGGGCGGGAGGGGCGGGGCGTGGGGGGCGGGGCCGCAGGGGGAGAGGCAGACAGGATTGGGTGGAGGAGGCGACTAGTGGAGGGGGCGGGGCCGCGGTAGGGGAGGAACAGAACTGATTGGTCTGGGGGAGGTAGGGCGGGGCTGAGGCCGCTAGAAGGTCGGGGACTCCGCACGGCCGAGCTGGACCGGGCGGGGCTGCAGGTGAAGCACACCGATTGGATCTTTCCGAGAGAAGGGGCGGGCGGAGCGAGGTGTTAAGGGGGCGGGACCGGCAACTAACGCTGCGGGGCTGGGCCGCACCGGGAAAACGGGGGAGGTGGGACTAGATATGAGATCTGATTGAACTGAAAAAAGGAGCGGGTGCCGCAGAGGAAAGGGACACATCCAAACTATTTAAAGATTTCTGACTGGCATGGGGGAGACGGTCCTGATTGGACAGAGAAAGGACCTAAAGAGCTGGCAAGCAGGACCGGGTGGGGAGGGGCGGATGGAGACAGTCGGCTTGGGTCCCTAACTTTGCTTTGTCGCGCGGCAGGGCGGACCTTAAGAGGCAGGGCCTGAGAACGAAAGAGTCCTAATTGGGCTGGGAGAGTGAGGGGGCGAGACTGAACGAGGGGCGGGAACTGGAAATGGAGTGTAGGGAGTACTTTCGCGCGAAGAGCACTAGGCTGGACCGACAGGAGGAATAGGGACTGAGACCCAGTGAGGAGGAGCGGACATAAGTGAAGCCTGGAAACCTGAGAGCGTCTGGCTAGGACTAAGAAAGGGGGCGAAGTAAGGAAGGGGAGGGGGAGGGGCAGGGGCTGCAAGTTTGGCCTGGTTAGACAGGGCTGGGCCGGGAGAATGAGTGTCAGAATGGATGGAACGGGACTGAGGAAGGTGGGTGGGGTCTACGAATGGTAGAAAGCCTCTTGAAGGCCCTGTGGGAAGGCAAGACTAAGGGAGGAGTCGGGTTCTAAGAGGCTTGAAAGCAACCAGGCTAGGCGGGGGTGGGGCAGGGTTCAGAGTAGAGAACGGATAATGGGTCCGCTACGGGAAAGGTGAGACCTGCAGGGTACAAAGCTACTGCGCTGGTTGGAAGGGTGGGACCCGGAATGGGGAATCTTGGGGGTCAGAGAACCTGGGAGAGAGTCATAAGAGTCAGTGGGGCTTCAGAGGGCGGTACAAGAATTTCCAACTGGTGATGAAAAAGGGACCAAGTCTACACAACAGCGGACTGCAGACTGGAGAACCAAGGGATGGATGAGGACTGGTGAAGAGGGAGCCTTAAGGGCGTAGGAGGGGAGAAACCGAAGCGCCGGGAAGGCTAGGCTAGGCTGAGGAAATAAGCGGGGCCAATGAGAAATGGGGCGGGGCTAGGTGTCCAGGAGTCCCGGCGGGAGGGGAGAGAAGGAGGGTTGGGGCGGGGCTAGCTGAGGGGCGTGTCCGGCCCCGCCCCCTGGCTGGCCAGACGCCGGGTGGCAGGGCGCAGGCGCTGGGGCGGGGCCAAGCGGCTGCTGCCGGGGCTGCGGCGGGAGGAGGTGGTGCCTGCGGGAGCGAAGGGGGCGGGTCAGGGGCTGCGGGCTTCCTCCCGCGGCACTATCCCTGGCCCGCCGCCTCCCTCTGCAGGTGCGGCGGCTGGTTCGTATCGCCTACCCACCCACCCCCGCTCCCGTTTCTGTGTCTCTCGATGTCTTTCTCTCCCCTTTCTCTGAGTATTTGTCCCGTCGTCTCTGCCCTCATCACTCTGAGACTCTGGCCCCTCTTTTCTAAGCCTCTACCCTCCCTCTGGGTCTCTGTCCCATTGTTCTCTGAATGTGTCCCCCTCCCTCTGAGTCTTTGCCCCCATCCTCTCCCCCAACTGTGTCTCTGTCCCCCCACCCCAGTCTCTTTCTCCTGGTCTCTGTACCTTTTCTTCAGGGATTTGCCTCTCTCTCTGGGCCTCTGTCCCCTCCCGGTCTCTGTCCCTCCTCTTTGTGTCTCTGTCCTCCACTCCTCCTCCCCCGCTCCCGCCTCGCCAGTCTGTCCCCTCTCTGGGTCGCTGTCCCCCTTGCTCTAGGCCCCTGTCTCCCTCTCCCTGGGTCTCTGTCCCCTCCAGCCCTCTGTCCCTCTTCTTTGTGCCTCTGTCCTCCACTCCCCTCTCCCAATCTGTACGCCCCACCCCAGTCTCTGCCCATTCATCTGCGTTTCTGTCCCCCTTGCTCATGTTCTCTGACAACCTCCCTCCTAGTGTCTTTTTTCCCTCCTCCACAACTTTCCCTCTTCTGTAAGTGCCCTTTCTTTCTGCCCTTTTTCTCTCTGTCCCCCTATTCAGGTCTCTATCCTTGCTCCCTGTGTCTCTTTCCTCTATATCCTCTTCCCCCCTCTGAGTCTCTGTCCCCACTTCTTTGGGACTTTGTCCCGCTGTCCTTTGGTCTTTGACCCCCCCCCCATCACCCCCTCTAACCCCCATCCTGGCCAGGACTCCACGCTGCGTCACTGCGGAGAGAGTTGCAGAAGTGGGGCCTGTCCTGCAGACCAGGGAGGTAGTTTCCCTCACCCCCAGACCCTGGGCTCCCCCACTGCCCCCAATTCAGTATCCTTAATCCAGTATTCTTGGGCAGTCCTGAAGCCCCTGATGGGACCCAGGAAGGCAGAGAAAAGACATCGGAGCTCCCCACTCCTCTCTGCCCTGAATTCTGGTGTATCCCCAGGCAGAAGCAGTGAATTTGAGGTGAGGGACTGGACTCAGGTTGAGGCTTGGGTTGAGTGAGGTTTCTGAGCAAGTCGGGAGTCGGGGTGGAGGCTGGAGCAGGGGTTGGGTAGGCCCGAGGGGTGGGAGTAGGGGCTAGAATAAGAACCTAAATCAGCCATGCTCCCTTATATCCTCTCCCCTCCCCCCAACTCCACTTTTCTCTTCTGCTTTTGACAGCAGCCGGGCACGGGATCAAGTGACCAAATCAGCGTTTTTGCAGAGGCCAGAAGGTGTGGGAGAAGGTGCGAAGGAGAGGGGGCTGCCATAGGGGAGAGTATGGGATGAGACTCCAGATTAGAGACCATGGGAGTGGCGAGGAGGCCCCAGAACAAGGAGTAACAGGATAGTCCAGACTCCATCAGGCCCTGGGAAAACTGAATGCCATCACTCCCTCATGGCCCTCCCCAGGCCCCAGCAGGTTATCTGGGGGGATTTGTGAGCCTGGGTACTGTACCCATGGGGTAGGCTTCTGGAGGCATAATGTAGGTTCCGGTTATGGGACACCCAGCCCTGCAAACAGACCAGAGGGAAGTGGACTCGATTTTTGGTGATAGACACCAGTAGGGTGTAGGCCAATGTCCGTCCTCGTCTTCAGACCTTTCCCACCCCTCCTCCTCCCCAATCTATCCTTTCCCTGCTCTTCCAGGCACAAAATTCCTGAAAGCTCCAAACTCCCACCTCCGTCATCCTCGGTGCCCTCTCTTAATTAACTTCCCCTCCCCCATTCTCCAAGACCCTGGAATTGGGAAAGGGTCTCCCGCTTCCCGATTTCTAGGACCCCAGCTTCGTTCCTCCGCCCCCATTCCTATCAGTTCTAAATCTAGGAAAGAGGGCCTCCTGAGCACTAAAGCTGAAAATATGGAGACTCTCTGCCTACGATCCTTGGTTCCCCAGACCCTCCAAGAACCCTGGCCCCCAAACCTCGTTATTAAGGAAGAATCTCTCCGCTGTAATTTTTGAGTCCTCATCTCCCGGGTCTCCCACCTCCAAAACTGGGATTTGGGCCGTCTTACCGCCCCCGGACCCTGTGCCTTCTCCCCCTCCCCCGTACTCACCCCAAGTCGAGGCGGGGCGGGGATGGGGGAATCCGGGGCTAGCGTTGGGGGAGGGGTGACCCAGCCCCGGCAGCTCAGGGCAGCAAGAGGCTGCGGAGGGGGGGGAATGACATCATCGCCGGAGGAGGGACAGCACAGCTCCCCCCAACCCGGGGGCTTCAAGCCCCGCCTTTATGGCGGACCCAGGGGTCTCAGAATCCCAGGGGAGAGAGGAAGAACAGAAAATGAAGTCTGCGGGAATCGCGTCCCCACCCCTTAAAACAAGGGTTGGAAAGCCCTTTACGATTCAGCCACCACCCCCCACTGCCACCTGTCGCTGCCGTCGCGACCTGTCGCCTCCCACGCATGTTGTGGCTGCGCCCGCCCCCGGCAAAAGAACACGGCCTGGAATACAAGGTCCGTGATGCTCCGCGGTGCCGGGCGCCTTTGTCTATAGGCGGCATCGGCGAAGGGCTTCATGGGATTCGTAGTACAAGGCCCCCCGCACCAGTGGGAGCCCTGCGCTGGAGAAAAGGAGTGATTCCTTTCTCCTTCCTTTCTTCCTCAACTCCAGAGAGCTGAACACTTATTTTTCTCTCCAAAAATCGTGCGCTTAAAATTTAAAAAAAGGGGGGGGGAGGACCCAGGGAGGGTCAATGTAAATAACGGATTTTTACTGAGTGGCTGGGCCTCGGCTACCACTCGGTGCGCATGCGCCTAGCCAGGGCGCCAACCGGAGAACTGCGCCCGCGTGGGCCCACCCCCTTGTGGTCCTGCTCCCCGAGAGCGAGCGCGCGCCAGCCCCACTCGGGCACCGCCTGTTAGGTTCCCGCGATCGAAGACCGCTACGTAGGACCGCAAGAAGACATCGCCGAGAATCCAGAGGGGCCCTGCAGGCGGAGGTATGTCCAGGGCCTGGAAGCCAGAAAAGCAGAGGCGGACGCCACCCCGAGCAATCTGCAGGGCGACAAGAGAGGCCACTGGGTGTCACGCGCACCGAACCCTCCTCTTCTTCCCGGGGAGCCAGAGCTTTGCCCCCGCCCGCTATCCCGGGCACCAGAAGTGTTTCTGTGGCCCCTCTTCGGTCCTGGTGATGTCTCATTCCTAGCTCCATCCTCTCAAATCACATCTTATTGCATCACTCTGACTTGTGACGGCCACCTACCTGGATGACATAGTCCTGGGCTGTAAGGTTAAACCAGACCCCACCAAGGAGGAAGGAGATTGGAGGAAGCGTTGGAATTTTCGAGCACTGGATGAGGTACTGAAGGAGAAGAGGAACAAGTGGAGTTGAGGGATTCCTGCTTAAAATAGATACTCAGGGCCTTGTGTGGTCAAGCTCTGCTGCCTTCTCTAGCCTTACCAGCTCTCCCCCCAACACACATAATTATTGCCACTTCCTTTAGACTCCCTTTTGATCAAACCTTTTCCTCCATCTACTTGTGGATCAAAAACTGCTGGCCCCGTGAGGGACACCGAGCCCACAGTTGTATTGAAATTGTCTTAGCGTTTCAAAAATGTTTTAAAAATTATTTACCAACTGTACACCACGGTGGTACAGGTTGTATCCTTGGAGTCTGCTGCTGTGCAACCTTAGACAAGTTACTTAACCTCTCTGTGCCTCAGTTTCCAATTTGAAGGTGTAGTTGATAGTAATACTTCATAGAGATGTTGTGTGAGAAATAAAGGAGTTAGTTTGGAAGAATGCCTGACACATAGTAAGAGTGTTATTATTCATGAACCAGGAGGTTTCAGATAATGTTTTCAGCTTTCTCCAACAAACCAGAAGATCTGGCTTTCCCTGCATGGAAACACTTGGCTGGAGCTGAGTGGCCTAGAGCTGCACTTTTTAGACTGATGGGGTACCTGCTCTCCAGTTTGCCTCCAATCCCACCCCCCCCAAGTACCTAAGAATACAATATTAGGCTGTAAATATTGGAAATGTTTACATTTGTAAATGACTGTAATGTAAATGACTACCAGGAAGTCTATCTTCCTCAAAAACCAATAGTAATTACCTTGTCGGGAAGGTAAGGAATGTTGAGAAGTTGATTTCGAGTGTATATATCTCTCTTGCGAGAGATGACAGCATCCAAGTATTGTTCTAAGTACCTTAAGTGGGTTAATTGATTCAATCCCCACAACATACCTAAGAGGTGAGTATTAGTGACCCTACTTTAGAGGTTAGGAAACTGAGGCCCAGGAGCATTAAGTGACTTGTCCAAGACAGCACAGCTCGTAAGTGGCAGAGCTGGATCCCAACCCGGGCAAGCCACACCAAACCGCCATGATCTCCCTGGCTCCCTTGGCTTATTACAGGCCCACGTCCTAGGCATTTGACTTGGAGACCCACAAACTGAGTTTTCTCCACCCTCGCAGAAGTGCCAAAGAACAAAGGGATAGAGACAGAAAACCTGACCTGGAAGGACCTGCCCCCACCCCAAGAGCTGCAGGGCTCCCCGACAGAGAAGTGAGTGAGCAGCTTTGATGTTGCACTGTGGCCTCCCTCTGGGCCTGCAACTCTCTTGGCACGGCTTCTGTGAGCCTCCACTCTCCTGTGTCTCAGGCTGCTTCTGCCCTATCTCTGCTTCAACTCTATGTGGATGTTCCCCAAGGCTGCTCCTGGGACCTCTTCTCGCTCCCAGAAGGGGCTCCCCTCTTCCACGGCTCTGAATACTGTCTGAGGGCTGATGGCTGCTATTTCTGGGCTTCCTCCACACCTCCCCAGACCTCTGCAGGCTCCTTAGGCTTCTCATTCCCATTCTGAATAAACCTTCATCACCATCTTCTCCTGTCCAGAGTCACTCAGCAGAGGCCTAGAAGGTGTCCTTGCTCCCTCCCACTACCCCCCAGCCTGTCACTCATGATGCCCAGTGCCTTTTGCCCTGGGATACCTCTTAACCACCTATGCCCACCCTCAGGCCCTAGCATCATGCCCAGTGTTTACCATCAAAACCCCACCGGACACTGGGTCCTCACCTCCCCCAACAGCAGGGAGAGTCCTCCAATGGCTGCATGCAGGGCCTGGATTTCTTCAGTGGGTCCTGTGATGAGGGATGTGCCCGTGTCCAGGATGGCAGCACAGCCCTGGGCACAAAGAGTCAGCCCTGTGTCCACGTTCACACTGTGAGGGGGCAAGGGGTGGACGTTGGAGCCAGTGTCCTAGGAGTCCAGGCCCTCAGCCCTTCCTCCCTCAAACACAGCAGCCCTAACTGAGTCCCTTCCTCCCTCAGACCCAGGAGTCTGGGTCCCCAGCCCCCTCCTCCCTCAGACCCAGGAGTCCAGGCCTCCAGCTCCTTTCTCCCAGGACACTGGAGATTAGGCTCTAGCCCATTCCTCCCAGACCTAGAAGGCCAGGCCCCTCACCGCTCCATGTGGATCTGCCAGTAGGCAGGGATCGTGACTGGCAAGAAAGTGAGGGGTGGGATATAATGAGCTGGATCTGAGCCACCCAGAACCAGCTCTCCTCCATCTGCTGCCGCAGGATCCCTGCAGAGACAAAGTGCTGTCAGTGTCTTGGGTGTTTCCCTTGCCAGCCCCAGGAGGGGCCAAGGAAGGGAATTCCCACCAAGGGAAGGTCTCCTGGTTCTAGGTGGGGGTAGTGGGATACAGGCAGAGCCTAGATATTGGGACTGGAAGCAAAGCAAGAAGTGAAGAGAAAGGGGACTGTTCTTGATGAAGGTCAGGACTGTAGGGTCCTGGGGGCTTTCCGAAGTGGGGATGGGACTTCCTGATATGGCTGTGGAAGATAAGAACTTTTGGGGTGGAATTTAAGTGGAGCATTGGGGTTTGTGAATTGGTTCTGGCAGGTGTGACTTGGGTAGAAGTGAGGTGGCTTCCTGGGTATGGTGAGACCTTCTGAATTGTAGGTCTCATAGTTCAGAGGTGGTAGACTTCCTAGTTGGCTGAGAGTGGTGGGGAAGAAGGGCAGTGATTCCTGGAGGTGGGGGAGGAGAGGATCTACCCAGAGGTAGATGGGGCTTCCTGAGTGGGTTGGACATCAGGGTAACTGAAAGGGCATAAGATTTTATGCCTGTGGGGGATGGGCCTCCAGAGGGAAGGTGGGGACTTCCTGGATGGTGGTTGGAGCTTTCTGAGCATAAGGTCCAGCTTCCTAAAAGGTAAGTGGGACGTCTTAGATTAAAATGGGTAACTTCTGGAATGTGTTCTCAAATGGCATTTGGGCTTTCTGTACGGTGAAGAGGGGGTTCCTAAGTTGAGTAGGTAGGGCATGGAGTTTCCTGGTTTGGGTTTGAAACATGGAGCATTTGAAATGATGGTGAGTGTCTTTAGTAGGTCTTAAGGTTGCTTGGTGAGTGGAACTTTTGAACAGGAGTTACTTATATTGGATAGGTGATTTGGTGAGTGGAGGATGAGACTTCCTTTATTGGATAAGGGACTTCCTGAAAACAGAGTGTCCTTCTTGGGACTAGGACTCATAGGAAGGTAGACCCTTCCCCATTACCTGTTGAGGTAGAAGGAGAAGACAGGCTTATCCAGTAGCCCCTGGTCCACCAGTGTATCCAGCGGGGGCCGAACTCCTCCCACAGCCAGAATGGGAAAACCGAGGCCCAGTATCCCATCGAAGTGGGCAAAAGTGAAGACCAGGCTGGGCTCCCACAGAGCCTCTCCAAAAATCACTGATGCACCCTTAATTCCTCCAATCTAGGGATAGATGCAAATGGGGCAAGTTACATCTTGGAGGAGATTACCCACATAACCCTGAGTTCTTCCAAACCAAGGCCTGAATCCCATACCTGGAGACTTCTGAAAACAACCCCAACTGCCTAGGATGCTTTGCTTCCGGACTTAAGAAGCCCACCCCTTTAACCAGGAAGCCCCACCCTCGCTTGAGAAGCCCTGCCCCTTTTACCCAAGAAGCCCCGCCCCCTACTTCAGAAGCCTCATCCATTGGCCCTGGAAACCCCACCTCCTAAACCACCTCCCTAAGCCAGATTATTTTAGACATTGGGGTTCTCCCAGGCTCAAGTCTTCCTGGGGTCAGTGGTCACGCACAGTCAGCTTGTCCTCACTCAGGATGCCATCTAGCTTCCCAGTTCCATACTGAATGGCAAACTTGGTCCCATTGGGTTGGAAGGAGCTGGAGGCTTTGGAGTTGAAGCGGTGGTGGAACCCTAGGTCAGAAGACCAGGGAGGTGTCACTGGGGAAAGGGAATCTCCCCAATGCCTCCTGCCTTTGTGACCTTGTCACCCCTGAAGGCAAGTCAGAAGAGAACAGTGCCTCGAAAATCCTTGGGAAGCCAAGAACCAGCCCCCCTCTTCTCCCATCACCCCTGTTCCGCCTTATTCTCCCCCATGAAAGCTCACAGCAGGGCAGACTGAAGAAGTGGCATCTTATGGACGGGACCCAGAGATTGGAGGAGCCAGTGTCAAAGACGACAGAGAAGTTTTGTGGGGGTGTTCCCAGTCCAATTTCCCCATAATACTGGACCTGATGGCAGAACAGGAGAGCGGGGGAATGAAAAGCTTGACTTCTTAAGCGGGGAGGAGGGCAGAGGCTCTCTGGGGCTGTGACTCACATTCATGTAGTTAGAGAGAGGTACCAAGATGGGCTTGTCCCCAGGGGATGGAGCCCCCAAACTGGGGGGCACTGCCAGCTTCCCCCATCCCCTCAGTGGGTTCAGGGTCCCATGTCCAGGGTAGACTCGGCGGAGAGGGATCCTGTGGGGGAGAATACTGACAGTTAGGAAACTACTCTTCCTAGAGACTCTCTATAACAGAATTTTCCAAATAGCATATAATGATAAAGGGAATGTCTCTGTGGCCCTAAAATAACTGTCATTACCAGAAAGCCTACAATAACAACCTTCGAGGAAACCCAACCAAACACATCAAACCATGATGACAAATTTCCCCAAAGACTTTACAAGAGCGAGCCATCCCAAACAGACCTTTCCCAGAATCTTTCAATAAGAGACATTCCAAATAACAGAAAATAAGCCACCCTCAGGAAGTTGACATTCACAAAGGTTTCCAAAGACCCTAAACATAAAACTAGCCTTTGCAAAAACCCTCCCGTGCATGCTTCTCATCATGATGTAGGAGGCTATTTTCCTTACTATTGGGGGGGGGGGGGGGGGGGGAGAGGACAAGCACCAAATCCCAATTTCATTCTTTATACTAAACTACGTTCTAGGGGCGCCTGGGTGGCTCAGTTGGTTAAGCATCTGCCTTTGGCTCAGGTCATGATCCCAGAGTCCTGGGATTGAGCCCCGAATCAGAAGAGAAGCCTGCTTCTCCCTCTCCCTCTGCCTGCCGCTCTGCCTACTTGTGCTCCCTCTGTCAAATAAAGAAATAAAATCTTAAAAAAAAAAAAAAACTACATTCCAGATAATCAAAGACCTAAGGTGAAATGTAATATTTTTTTAAGATTTTTTTTATTTATTTGAGGGAGAGAGTGAGCGAGAGAGAGAACGAGTGGGGGAGGAGCAGAGGGAGAGGGAGAAGCCGACTCTCCCCTGAGCAGAGAGCCCAATGTGGGGCTTGATCCTGATCATGACCTTAGCTGAAGGCAGACGCCTAACTGACTGAGCCACCCAGGCGCCCCGTGAAATGTAATATTTAAGAGCACTAGAATGAAGTAAAATGTTTAAATAACTCTGGCTTTTCAAAGCGTGATAACAAGATCAGAAATCATTGGGGAAAATGTTGATGAATGGGACTCTAAAATTTTAAACCTTTGTACTCCCTTCCTCCAACACACAAAGCTGTTAAAAAAGTTTTTTAAAATCTAGGGGAAATAATTACAAGTTATATGTCAAAGAGTTAATATCTTTAATATGCAAAGAGCTTTTACAAACAAATAAGAATAAGATAAACAGCCCAGCATTGGGGAGACAGTTCTCCAGGTTCTCTCACATTTCCAAAGAGGGACTTTGTCAAGGATTTCCTTTAGTGAACAGCCTTGGGAGAGACAGTGTCTCCCTCTGGGGCAAAGAGCAAGCAGGTTTATGATCCATTATAAGAGGTTCAAGTTCCCTAAACTTAGGGTTCCTTTCCTGTATTGCACCTCACTGCATGTGCACCTCAGCCAGCCCTCTTCATCTCACCCTGTGGGAACGGGTTCAGAGAACTGATACCCTGGCTACTACTGTTGCCAAGAGTAGTAACCTGTCCTTGTCTCTGACCTGGGAGTCTTGTGTCTTCTATGAACAGCCATGAAATGAAACTGTGGCAAGCTTGACATTCGGTAGGAAAATAGGCAAAGGACATAAACAGGCAAAAGAAGTACAAACAGCTTCTAAACAAATAACATCTTTTTATGTTAGATGTTCAACCCCAACAGTCATCAAAAGAATACAAATGACAAGAGTCAGAAACCTCTTCTGACCCTGCAGATTGGCAAAGAACCATGAATACTCACTGTTGGCTCAGGGCTATAGATTGATACAAACTTTCTGGAGGATGATTTGGCAAGTATGTATCATAGGGCTTACAACCGTACACAACTTAATTTCAGTTCAACGAATTTCATCTCTAGGAGATCACTGGACAAGTGCACAAAGATGTGTTTATGAGGATGTATCTAATTTTGAAAACTGGAGACCAACTAGGTAGGACTTGGCTCAGCTATGGAACATGAATAGAATGGAATCCATTCAACCACTAAAAAGGAGAAAGTAGGGGTGCCTGGGTGGCTCAGTCGGTTAAGCGTCTGCCTTTGGCTCAGGTCATGATCCCAGGGTCCCGGGATCGAGTCCCGCATCGGGCTCCCTGCTCGGCGGGAAGCCTGCTTCTCCCTCTCCCACTCCCCCTGCTTGTGCTCTCCCTCTCTCTCTCTCTCTGTCAAATAAATAAATAAATAAATAAATAAATAAATAAATAAATAAATAAATAAATAAAATGTTTATGTGGTCAAATTAAAAAAAAAAATAGGAGAAAGTAGCCCTCTATGCCAGTGGTTCTCAAACTTTAGCAGGAAGAGGAATCACCCAGAGCAGGGGAGATGGGCAAAGTTTTTTGTAAAGACTTTGCCCACCATCTGTCTCTGTTGCAACTGCTCACCTCTGTCAGTATAGCATGGAAACGGCCCTGGACAACATGACTGGGTTTTGTCAAACTCCATTTGCAAAAAAACAGGTAGCAGGATGAATTTGGCCCTTGAGCTGAGTGTTTGCCAACCCCTGACCGAGAGTTGAAATTCAGATCTTGTAGTTTCTGATTGACTAGGTCCAAGATGGAGCCTGAGAACTTGCATTTCTACCAAGTTCCTGGATCATGCAGATGCTGTTGGTCTTGAAATGACTCTCAGCGAATCCCTGCCCTTTGCGCTGGCTTAGGAAATCGCCGTGACCTTTTAGTTTCAAAAAGCAGGTTAGCAAACATCCTGTGTGCTAATATTTTTGTACCTGCTTGTAGTCACTCCTTGGAGCCCTGGTCCCTCACTCACATCTTTGCTGCGCCCTCTCCCCCACCATGACTCAATCTTTGAGAGGTTCAAGAATGTCAAGTGGGGAAAATGTTTCTTGGAAGGGGACCCTCCCCCCCCCCATCAAGAGTTCCAGGGGATGGGAGAAGAGAGGAGAGGAAGTGAGAGACTTGGGTTGGGGGGGACCAGAGGCCAGGGGAGGGGGGAGGTCACTGGGGTCCCCAAAACTGGACTTCTTGAGACCTAAACAGTTTGGAAGATGTGACCCTGGGGGAGTCACAGCTCTGAGTCTCTAAGATCTTGTTGGGTTGGGGTGTGGGAGTCACGTGTCTGGAGACCCCAGTACCAGATCATCAGAGCTCAGGGTGGGATCTGTGGGGTCCTCCCAAAATTTGTCTGGAGAGGAGAGAGAAGGAGTCATCCCAATCGAGGGTCTCCGGGTTGGAGGACCTTGGACTGAAAGGGCTGCCCTCTTAGGACCTATCAGGGTAGAAGCCCTGTTGGGGTGAGAGCCCCGTTTGGAGATCTGCGAACCCAAGAGATAGGAGTCCTGGCTCCTGGGATGCCAGGCTTGGGAGTCACTGAACTGGGGGCCCCCCAGACTTAAAGGGCAAGAGGGGGAGAGTCCGTCCCAGGTTTGGGGTGGTGATGGGGTCCCCAGTACCGGATCAGCGAGGCCCCGGCAAGCTCCACAGTCAGCGGCGGCAGCAGCAGCAGCAGGAAAGGTAGCCCGGACATCTCTGGGGACCCGGTGTAGACCCGTCCGCGTTTTCTTCCCGCGGAGACTCCACCCTGTGCCCCGCCCACCTCCGGGGTTCGGAGGTGAGCGGGACGGGAAGGCTCTCTGTGGGTGAGGGGGGGCGGGGGGCGGGAAGCGCCTGGTGTTCCTGGAGGGAATGTGTGGAGTAGTTTTGTAGGGTTCGCGGAGGTGTCAGCGCGCCTCGCTCGCGACTTCAGTGGTGGGGGAGGGGCGGTCTCCCCGGGGGGGGGGCGGGGCGATCCGTCCGCTACGGTCGCTCTTATTTATGACTTTCATTGCACTTCACTTTTCTGAGACTCATTAACCACAAGGGTTTTCTTGGGCAAGAGAAGGAAGGGCGGGTGTTTTTGAAGGGTCTGGGGGAAGGTGGGGGGAGGGTTAGCCTAGAGGCGCTCCTGCCCATGATAAGTGGGACCCCCGACTCTTACGGGTTTATTTGGGAAATACTGAAACACACACACGCCCATAAAAATAGCCCAAAGCCCCATCACCATCGAAAGAGCATAAAAATAGTTGGCAGCGTCTTTGTCTCTGGGCCTGCCCCCTTTTACATTGACTTAGTGTCTCAAATATGAAATGAGCATCAGAAAAATCTAGTTAAAATGCAGATTCCTGGGCACCACTCCCAGGGATTCTGATTCCAAAAGCCTGAGATAGAGCCCTAAGAATCTGCATTTTTAGACAAGCCCACTGATCAGGGAGCTGCAAGCATTTCCGAGAAACTATATGATGTTTTGGTTTTCTAGCTTAGATTTACAAATCAATATCAGCTTGCACATTTTTTTTAAGTAAATAAAAGCAGGCTGTACTTACTGATCAGTAACTTGTGTTTCTTTTTCTTCACTTAACCATATACCTTGGGCTTCAAGAAAAATTGAGAGGAGGGGTGCCTGGGTGGCTCAGTTGGTTAAGCGTCTGCCTTTGGCTCAGGTCATGATTCTGGGGTTTCAGGATCGAGCCCCGCATCTGGGATCAACTCCCTGCTCAGCAGAAGCCTGCTTCTGCCCCTCACCCCGCTCATGCTCTCGATTGATCTCTCTCTGAAATAAATAAAATCTTTAAGAAAAGAGAAAGAGAAAGACGCCTGGGTGGCTCAGATGGTTAAGCATCTGCCTTCGGCTCAGGTCATGATCCTGGGGTCCTGGGATCCAGCCCCACATCAGGCTCCTGGCTCAGCGGGGAACCTGCTTCTCCCTCTCCCTCTGCCTCTCCCCCCTGCTCATGCTCTCTCTCTCTCTGTATCTCTGTGTCTCAAATGAATAAATAAAATCTTTAAAAAAGAAAAAAAGAGAGAGAGAAATTTAGATGTAACATACATATGGTAAAATGTACAGATCTTAAGTGCACAGCATCATGGCTTTATTATTTATTTTCCCTGACAATTTATTATGAAGATTTTTCAAGCAGTTAACAAAGTTGAAAGAATTGTATAGTAAACCCCATTACCTACCACCTAGATTCTACAATTCACATATTTTGCTGCATTTCCTGTGTTACAAATCTATCTAGCTGTCCGTTCCTCTATTTGTCCAACAGCCCATCTGTTTTTATTTTATATATATTTCAAATAAGTTGCAGACATTATATTCCTCACCTCTAAACACTTAGCATGTATATCGTTAGCTTGATGGATTTTTGCATATGTATATGCTCCAGTAAACACCATCCAGATCACAATATAAGACATTTCTAGCTCCCCAGAGTGAGAAGGTTCTTTCTCACTGTCTTCCAGTTGGTGTCTCCCCAAAAGTAACTAATACGCTGACCTCTATGACCACAAGTTAGTTTTGCCTGTTTTTGAATGTTACATAAAATGAAGCACATGAATACTCCCTTTGTGCCCCGTTTTATTACTCAGTTTTATGTCCTTGAATATCTTTAAAAACCAGGTGGGGTACTTGACTGGCTCCATCAGCAGAACATGCAACTCTGGATCTCGGGGTTGTAAGTTCGAGCCCCATGCAAGGTGTAGAGATTACTTAAAAAAATAAAATCTTAAAAAAAAAAAAGGATCAGAGCATATAGATTTACTTCATTCTTTTTTTCGCAAGCCCTTAATTATGAAAAATCTCAGACATACAGCAAAATGGAAAAATTTTTACAGTGAACACTCATATACCCACCACCTAGATTCTACCATTGCTATATTTGCTTGATCACATTTCTTTTTTTTTTTTTTTTAGAAGATTTTATTTATTTATTTGACAGAGAGAGAGTGAGAGAGCACAAGCTGGGGGAGAGGCAGAAGGAGAGGGAGAAGCAGACTCCCTGCTGAGCAGGGGGCTGTATGCAGGCTCGATCCCAGGACCCTGGGATCATGACCTGAGCCAAAGGAAGATGCTCAACGGACTAAGGCACCCAGGCGCCCCTTGGTCACATTTCTATCCATCTCTCCATCTCTTTATCTAAGTGGTTCTCAACTGGGGAGCTCTTTTCCCTACAGGGACATTTGGCATTGTCTGGGGACGTTTTGGCTGTCACGACTGGGGTGGGGGTGTACTGGCATCTAATGGGTAGCAGCTAAGGAAGCTGCTAAGCATACTACAAAGCACAGGACAGCCCCCCCCAACAAAGAATTGCTTGGCCCCAAACGTCAGTAGTGCCCTATTCTGTCTATTCCTCAATCCATCTGATTATCTTGCCTTCCAGGTAAGTGGTGGACATCAGTATCCTTCGCCCCTTCTTCTCAGCATGTCTCATTCTTCAAACAGCTACATTGTATTCCAGGGGTGCCTGGCTGGCTCAGTAGGAAGAGCCCGGGACTCTTGCTCTCAGGGTCCTGAGTTCAAGCCCCATACTGGGTGTAGAGATTACTAAAACAAACAAACAAACTTAAAAAAAAAAAAAGCTACATAATATTCCAGAATATAAATGTAACACTATATAACACTTGCCCTAGGTTGGTTATTCTCCTTTTTCAATATTATAAACAATTTATTTTATAAATAAAATAAAATCTTAAAAAAAAACTCAACTAAATCTTTAAGACTCATTATAACAAGTCCTGTGCCACTCCTTCTCCCATTTTTTTCCTCCCAAGAAGAAACCACTTTCATTTCTTTTATTTTATTTATTTATTTATTTTAAAGATTTTATTTATTCATTTGAGACACAGAGATACAGAGAGAGAGAGAGCATGAGCAGTGGGAGAGGCAGAGGGAGAGGAAGAAGCAGACTCCCCGCTGAGTCAGGAGCCGGATGTGGGGCTTGATCCCAGGACCCTGGGATCATGACCTGAGCCGAAGGCAGATGCTTAACCATCTGAGCCACCCAGGCGCCCCTATTTTATTTATTTTTAAAAAGATTTTATTTATTTGACAGAGACACAGCGAGAGAGGGAACACAAGCAGGGGGAATGGGAGACGGAGAAGCAGGCTTCCCGTGGAGCAGGGAGCCTGATGCGGGGCTCGATCCCAGGACCCTGGGAT
Organism: Mirounga leonina; assembly: GCF_011800145.1. Taxonomy (NCBI): domain Eukaryota; kingdom Metazoa; phylum Chordata; class Mammalia; order Carnivora; family Phocidae; genus Mirounga; species Mirounga leonina. Next base: position 5,690,285 of record NW_023270718.1, read on the forward strand.
CATGACCTGGGCCGAAGGCAGACGCTTAACGACTGAACCACCCAGGTGTCCCATTTTCATTTCTTTTAGCTAATAAATTTGGCATTGTTTCCACATCTCTAAGCACAGTTATATTGCTACTTCTTGCTTTGTTGGTTTTAGGCATTATCCTCTGTTCTGCTGACTCAGAATTCAGGATTTAGCTCTCTTTCCTTTCCTCCCTCTACCCACACTTCTTACACACACTCTCCCCTTTCCTGTTTAATATGGTTATGTAATTATTTTGGTTAGATCAACACCAAGCATTGGGGATCCTGGATGGGGTTACAAAGTGGGGGGAGGGGAGCTCAGGCAGAGAAGTGGGTCTAAGGTCCCCAAGTTTCAGGAAGTATTCTCAACAGCACCATGAGGAGGTGTGGGCATTTGGTGAAGGGAAATCCTAAAGGAACAACAACTCAAGGGGTGTAAAAAAAATGATGCAGGAGAGAGAAGGAAACATTGCAAGAGGGAAAGTTTTGAGTAGGGAGAGGGAAGGGATTCAGAGCCCAGGTGGAGGGGTTGGCCCTTATGGATGGTCCAAACATGGTCATGGGAGGGCCAGCAGTGAATGTACCTCTGTATGTGAGCTAGCAGTGTCCCTGGGGTAAGCATAGGGAAGTTTTCTTCTCGTGGCTTCTATTTTTTCAGCAAAAGAAGAAGTGAGAATGAAGGTGGGGAGGGGCGCTGGAGGTTTTGAGAGAGAAGGTGAGAACATGATTGCTTAGAGGATGGAGAACAGAGCCAGAGAGGCCTTGCAGATCGGTTCTGAATGTTCACTTGAGCTTTGCTGTCACACAGCTCAAGTACGTCCACTCGCAAGCTCAGCTGGGTGGGAGCAGGTACAGAAAAGGCAGAGTCCATTTTAACCAGGGTTGGGGTTTGGCCAAGCAGGTGTGAGCAAGGGAGGAAGAGCAAGGAAGGTAATGTAATGTGTGCAAGGACGATTGTGGTGTTTGCCCACAGCATCTAAGAAAGGGAGAGAGGACATGAGAGGTGGTGAGGCCATAGAGAAAAAAAGGGTAGGACCGAAGGATCAGAGGTACCAATGGCATCACGGAATTGAAAGGCCCTTTATGGGGCGTCTGGGTGGCTCTGTTGGTTAAGCATCTGCCTTCGGCTCAGGTCATGATCCCAGGATCCTGGATTTGAGGCTCCCTGCTCAGTGGGGAGTCTGCTTCACCCTCAGCTCCTCCCCCCACTCATGCTCTCTCTCTCTTTCAAATAAATAAATAAATAAAATCTTAAAAAAAAAAAAAGGAAAGGCCCTATATGATTTTGACCCCATTCCCTCTCTGACATTACCTCTCCCCACTCCTCCTCGCTCATTCAATCTAGCCACATTGGCCTCCTTTTTGTTCCACAGACAAACCCAGTCACACTCCTGCCTCAGGGCCTTTGCACAGGCTGTTCTGCCCGAGTGTTTTCCCTCCAGAAAAACCCTATTCAGCCCCTCTCCTCCTTCAAATCTTTACATAAATATCACCTTCTTAGCGAAGTCTACCCTGAGCACCCTATTGAATATGGCAACCATCCTCTCCCCAAATTTCCAATCTCTTTTACCCTCACCTATTTTTTTTTAAAGATTTTATTTATTTATTTGAGACAGAGAGAATGAGAGAGAGCACATGAGAGGGGGGAGGGTCAGAGGGAGAAGCAGGCTCCCTGCCGAGCAGGGAGCCTGATGCGGGACTCGATCCCGGGACTCCAGGATCATGACCTGAGCCGAAGGCAGTCGCTTAACCAACTGAGCCACCCAGGGGCCCACACCTATTTTTTTTTAATAGTAGTCAACCTCTTTGAACATTTAATTGACTCTAAGATGTCATCAGTTGTAAGCCATGTGTATCTTAGAATCAGTGATACTGTCTAAACTGGTAATTCTGTTATCACATTGAATACCCGTTTCCCCATTATAATCTAATCTCCACAAGAGCAGGGATCTTGGTTTGTTTCATTTACCACTGTGTCCCCAACACCGAGGACAGTGCCCAACATCCAGCAAATGCTCAAGAAAATACTTGCAACAACCCACTTTGAACACCACTGCTTTAGGGGATTTCCCTGACACAGAAGACAGAGAGTCAGTTTCTCCACAATAAATCTTGCTACATCTCCCCCTCCTCTGTCTTGGCAGCTGGAATATTCAGTCTCGACCCCTCAGAATCCCCTCATCCAGATTCTGCCTCCAGTCCTAATTCTTGCTTGCCCCAAGTAAGTGATTTCTTTTTAATTAATTAATTAATTTTATTTTTAAAAAAGATTTTATTTATTATTTGACAGAGAGAGACATAGTGAGAGAGGGAACACAAGCAGGCGGAGTGGGAGAGGGAGAAGCAGGCTCCCCGCAGAGCAGGGAGCCCGATGCGGGGCTCGATCCCAGGACCCTGGGATCACGACCTGAGCCGAAGGCAGACGCTTAACGACTGAGCCACTCGCGCCCTCCAAGTAAGTGATTTCTGAAAGCTGCTGCCCAAAACGGCCACACGGTGGTGGTGTGGGCCTATTTTCCCAGTCAAGATTAGTCTGTCCCCACCCACCTCCTCAGTTTCTTTGGGGGTTTTTGTTTTGTTTTGTTTTTGTTTTTGTTTTTGTTTTTTAAGAGTCCTAGTCATGATTCATTCACTCTGAGAACCATACTCCCAACACCTAGAAATGAAAAGCCTTGTCATTATTCCCTATTCCGTATAGTGGAAAAACATTTCTAATCAGTCTGTTTTACATGACTTCCGATAATACAGTTTCATTTGTTTTTTTTCACATCAATTTCAACATACATTTTCTGAAAGTCTTAAAAACTTAGTATACATGCTATAAAAATGGTGGACTCTACGCACAACATTTTTACATTAACAATAATACTCAGTGAGCTTTTTGGAATTATGAAGAACCAGTCTCTCTCTTTTAAAAAAAAAAATTTTTTTTTTTTGGGTGGTCAATCGGTGGCTCAATCGGTTAAGCGTCTGCCTTCGGCTCAGGGTCCTGGGATCGAGCGCTGTATCAGGCTCCCTGCTCAGCCAGGATCCTGCTTCTCCCTCTGCCCCTCCCCCCACTCGTGGGTGCTCGCACTCTTGCTCTCTCTCTGAAATAAATAAATAAATCTTTTTAAAAAGTTAAAAATTTATTTATTTGAGAAACAGCGAGAGAGCACGAGAGAGCAGAGGCCAGGGAAGAGCAGAGGGAGAGAAACAAGCAGACTGTGAGCTGAGCTAGACTCTCACAACCCCTGAGATCATGACCTGAGCCAAAAGCTTAACTGACTGAACCACCCAGGCACCCCTTGAAAAACCAGTCTCTTAATTTGACATAATTTACTGTAATCCAACAGGCATTTAAAAAAATATGTATTTATCTATTTATTTATTTTAGAGAGAGAGCTTGGGCGAACAGGGGAGGGACACAGGTTGAGAGAGGAGAGAGAGAAGCAGTCTCCCCACAGAACTCAGAGCCCCACGCGGGGCTCGATCCCACACCCTGAGACCATGACCTGAGCTGAAATCAAGAGTCAGACGCTTAACCAACTGAGCCGCCTAGGCACCCTGGCATATTTTTTTTTTTTAAGATTTTTTTTTCATTTATTTATTTGACAGAGAGAGACACAGAGAGAGAGGGAACACAAGCAGGGGGAGTGGGAGAAGGAGAAGCAGGCTTCCTGCAGAGCAGGGAGCCTGATGCAGGGCTCGATCCCAGGACCCTGGGATCATGACCCGAGCCGAAGGCAGACGCCTAACGACTGAGCCACCTAGGCGCCCCTGGCATTTTGTGTTTTTTAAGATTTTTATTTTTAAATAATCTCTACACCCAACGTGGGGCTCAAACTCCCAACCCGGAGACCAAGAGTCACATGCTTTTCCGACTGAGCCAGCCAGGCACCAGCGGGCAAGCATTTGTTAAGCTCCTACCCTAAGGAAGCAATTAAAAAAATTTTTTTTTTAATTTTTTATTTGTATTTATTTATTTTTAAGATTTTTATTTATTTATTTGATACAGAGAGAGATAGTGAGAGAGAACACAAGCAGGGGGAGAGGCAGGCAGGCAGAAGGAGAGGGAGAAGCAGACTCCCCGCTGAGCAGGGAGCCAGATGTGGGACTCGATCCCAGGACCCATGAGCTGAAGGCAGATGCTTAACCAACTGAGCCACCCAGGCGCCCTTTTTTAAATTTTTTTAAATGGTACCTCCCCAGTTTCTTGAGCTTTAGTCCTGAAACATCAGGGTCTTTCCAGCCTCCCCTCCTTTGTAAAAGAAGTAGAATAAATGCTTCATCCCTGGCTGCCCTCTGCCCAAGGTAGGTGGGAGATGTCTTCTGAACACACTCAACACATGGGACCCGATCACCCCTCTTTTGTCACACAGTGGTTTGTGACCGGGTAGACCCCCTCCACCAGACCAGGAGGACTTGGAGGTGAGGCTCAGTCCTCACGCCTTTCTGGGCCACCAGACTCAGTTTAGCACAATCCCACCGAGGGACTCAGGATTCAACGGGGTAAAGGATTACCAGGTTTTTCGAGCCACCATTTTATGTAATCACCCAGCAGCCTCGTAAGAGAGGGATTATGATCCACACTTCACAGAGGGTGGAAACTGAGGTGCGGGGATAGGGGAGGGAATGGCTCTGCTGTGTTCGGCGGGATTTGAACCTCGGTCTTGAAGTTTCGGACACCGTGCAGTCAGCCCAGACACTGGCTTTCACTCAAATCGGGTATTACTTTTGCTTGTGTTCCATTGGCCAGAATCCAGTCACGTGGTTGCACATAACTGCAAGAGTATGCTGGGAAATGTAGTCCGCTGGGGTCACCTGGGGTAAGGGAACGTTTTTGTGAACATTGAGCCAATGCTGGACACATCCGACCCACAAGGCCTCCTGATCCGACCGCCCTCTGGTATGATCTTGTCTTGCACCCTCCCCCCGTCCCCACTTCACTCAGCTGCTTCTACTCTGGCCTACTTGCCGCTTTTTCGAATATGCCAAAATTATTCCTACCTGTCTTATTAATCACTTTATTAAGATTTGGCCACAACTGGGCGCCTGGGTGGCTCAGTTGGTTAAGCAACTGCCTTCGGCTCAGGTCATGATCTTGGAGTCCCTGGATCGAGTCCCGCATCGGGCTCCCTGCTCGGCAGGGAGTCTGCTTCTCCCTCTGACCCTCCCCCCTCTCATGTACTCGCTCTCTCTCATTCTCTCTCTCTCAAATAAATAAATAAAATCTTAAAAAAAAAAAAAGATTAAAAAAAAAAAAGATTTGTCCACAACTTTGTGAAAATTGTGTCCCACGTGGCAATGCTGCCTGAGGCATTTGAGCTGATGATACGCCCTCCTATGTCAGACTGCTGTGTCCCTTTAAAATTTACAATAATTCTCTCTTTTAAAGTAAGATCTGGCTGCCATATTGTGTCTCTTGTGCACCTATGTTGAAGTGGGTATCACTTTATTAAAAATTAGTTTCTATTTACACATCATTTCTGTCGCAGTTGGTGAAGTAAAATGATACTTTGGCATGGGCCCATAATTCAGCTATATTATCTTTGGATTTCATTTCAGAATTTTGTAAAGGCGGGGCACTTGGGTGGCTCAGATGGTTAAGCATCCCAGAATTGGTTTCAGCTCAGGTCTGATCTCAGGGTCATGGGATTGAGCCCTGCATCCGGTTCCGTGCTCAGCGGGAGTCTGCTTGAGTTTCTCCCTCTGCCCCTACACCCCACTCTCTCTCTCTCTCTCAAATAAATAAATAAATCTTTAAAAGAAGAATAGTAAAGGCAGAATTACACATTACAAAATAACTGTGAGAAAAAGGAAATAGAATTAGCCATCAAGGAAGTATAAATTAAAACCACAGTGAAAAAAAAAAAAAACCACAGTGAAATACCACTTCACACCCACTAGAATGGCTATAGTCAAAAAGACATAAAAACAAGTACTGGTAAGGATGTAGAGAAATTGAAACTCGTAAATATTGCTGGTAGGACTGTAAAAGGTGCACACAGTTAAGCAGTTCCTCAAAAGGTTAAACATACAGTTACCATATGACCCAGTAATTCCCCTTCTAGGTATATACCCAAGAGAAATGAAAGCGTATGTCCGCGCAACAGCTTGTCTATGAATGTTCATAGCAGCGATATAGCCAAAAAGAGAAACAACCCAAATGTCCCTTGCTGATGAATGGATAAATAAAATGTGGTCTATGCACACAATGTAATATTATTCAGCCACAACAGAAATTAAGTACAGAAGCGTGCTACAACATAGACGAACCTTGAACACATTATGCTAAATGAAAGAAGCCAGACACTAAGACAGATATTCTAAGATTCCCTTTATACAAAATGTCTAGAATGGGGAAATCCATAAAGACAAGGAGTAGATTAATGGTTGCCTGGGGCTTGGGGGATAGGATAATTGGGGGGTGACTGTTAGTGGGTATGGAATTTCTTTTTTGGGGGGTGACGAAAGTTTTTTTTTTCTTAAAGATTTTATTTATTTATTTAATGGAGAGAGAGAGTGAGAGAGGAAACACAAGCAGGGGGAGTGGTAGAGGGAGAAGCAGGCTTCCCACTGAGCAGGGAGCCGACACGGGGCTCGATCCCAGGACCCTGGGATCATGACCTGAGCCGAAGGCAGACGCTTAACGACTGAGCCACCCAGGCGCCCCCACAAGTGTTCTAAAAGTGACGGTGGTGACGGTTGCAACAATTCTGTGAATCAACTAAAAACCATTCAATTATACACTTTGAATGGGTGAATTTTATGGGTATGTGAATTATACTTCAATTAAGCTGTTACCAAAAAACTAGGGGACATTGGATTCGTTATTAATGAAGACATTGGTCTGCAATTAGGGTCAGATAACAAAACTGTCACTGACAGTGTTGACCTTAAAAATAAAAGTTACTTTACCAGCAAAAAAAAGGGGGGGGGTGTGCTTATTTGGGAATAGCAGAGAACTGCAATTCTGGATAAACAAGCTATGGCAAAAAACCACAGGCGAGCCCAACAAGAGAGGAACATTATTTAATGGAGAAGAAAGAGGAAGTTGGGAGGGGTTGTTTTGATCGAAAGTCCATTGGAGAAAAGCAAGAGTTCAAGGTGATGACGGTTTCTCATTGGCTGAGTCTGGGGTAGCTGATTTCTTGGAGGAGACGCAATGTACATCTTTCCCTTGTGGAGCCGGTCACTGAGGATTCTTTCCTGTTGAGGATTCTTCTGTTGGGGTCTGTAATTGACAATTCTTCCTGTGATTGACCACTGGAGTGGTCACCACAATCACTTTTAGAACACTTGTGGGGGCTCCTGGGTGGCTCAGTCGTTAAGTGTCTGCCTTCAGCTCAGGTCATGATCCCAGGGTCCTCTCTCTCCCCAGGAGAGCTCCTGCTCCATTTTAGTGGTTTCCCTTTATTAATTTTCACACTGGATGCTTAGATGTGCAGGCACTGCCCTTCCTGAATTTTCACACCCTTCCTAAGAACTGGGAATAATTTCCTCCATTTTATAGGTAGGTCAACTGAGAGTAAGGGTGACATGACTTGCCCCCAATCTGTTGTAATTTACTTTCAGTCTACTTCAGGCTTTTGCACTGTTCTATAGTGAGAAGTTAAAAACAACTTTGACATCCCCAAGAACAAACAGTTCTCACGTATTAGGCTCCCCAAGAACACACTTCTCATGTATTAGGCTCCTTATTTGAATCTGGTCCGGTTCATGTTTTTTGTTTTTGTTTTTGTTTTTTTTTTTTACCTCATTTAATTGTAATGACAATCCAATGAGCTCTTGTTGAACCTACTTTGGAAGAGAAAACTGAGGCACAGGGTAAATAGCTTGGCTCCACATTACACAGCCAAGGAAGTGATAGACACTGCTTCGTACATCATAGTAATCACTCCTTTTGTTGGTAACATCCTCAGATTCCATAGCTTCAAGGCCATGTGGGAAGGGACAAGACAAACTATAAAAGAGCATGGCTTGGGGCGCCTGGGTGGCTTAGTCAGTTAAGCGTCTGCCCTTGGCTCAGGTCATGATCCCAGGGTTCTGGGATCGAGCCCCACATCAGGCTTCCTGCTCAGCGGGGAGTCTGCTTCTTCCTCTGCTGCTCCCCCTGCTTGTGTTCCCTGTCAAATAAATAAAATCTTAAAAAAAAAAAAAAAAAAAAAAAGAGCGTGTCTCATACGTTCCAACTTCTTAAAGAAATGGTTATATGCTCCAGAGATCTGATTATCATCAAGGAAAGATTTCGGGACAGTTTCCTTCTTCTACCTATTCAAGTACTGTGAGTTTTCTTTAAAAGCTATGATTTTTATCATTTTGGTATGAGAAGGCTATGCTTTTTTTTTTTTTTTCAGTTCTTCCTATTAAGTTATTTTTTAAATGTATTTTTCCTGGGTCTAAGTTTGTAATCGCGCTGCTTTAAATTCAATTCATTTAAAACCAATAAGCAGCGCGCCTCTAAAATCAGGAAACTCGTTAACAACCAAAAAAGGACAAACATGCTTCAAATCAAACGTGTGCGGAAAGGAGCTAAAGGTCGGGAGATCCACGCCAAGTGAATCCTTGGCCGCGATCCCCGAGAGGCACAGGGCGAGTTAAAGCCGCCCAGCTCCGGGCCGGGAAGTTTGGGACTGGCCACGCCCCCCCCTCCGGCCCGCGCTCGATTGAATTGGTCCGGAACTCTTCTGCCAGGCCTCAGTGGAGCTTCCCCAGACGGTAAACTTCCGGTGAGTATACAACTTCCGTGCGGGGCAGCCGATTTGGCTCGTCCTAAGCGGACCGGAAGTCCGTCACTCCTGACTACCCGCCCCTTTCCTAAAGTGACGCACGGCGGGGTTGCCGGAAGAAGTGGCGAAGTTACTTTTGAGGGGATCCGAGAAGCGGCGGCGTGCCAAAGGATACAGAGAAGGAGGAGGAGGAGCAGAGCAAGGGGACAGAGGCAGGTGCATTAGAGTGTGGGGAGACGCGGGAGGCGCCCCGGGCCCGGGGCTTCCCGGCGTTCCCCGCGCCGCTCCGCTCAGCCCCCTTTCTCTCCTTTGCCCCCTTCCTTTCCGTAGCTCGCGCTGTCTCCGGTTGTTTCCAGGGCAACGGAAGTAGGAGACCCCGAGAGAGGCCGCCCACAAGACCCTCGCGCGCAGCCATGAGCCCCGCCCCCCACTGGTGTTCGGAGAGGGGCGGGACCTGGAGCGAGGTGTGGGGGCGGAGCGTGATGGGAGGAGGGGGAGGCGGGGCATGATGGGAGATGGGGCGGGATCTGGAGGGAGGGGTACCGGAGGGGCGGGGCAAAGGGGTGGGGCGGAGCATTATGGGTAGAGTGAGGGTGGGACCTCGAAGGTTTGGGCGGGACTTAGAAGGAAAAGATGGGGGCGGAGCATGGGGAGGAGGTGGGGTCAGAGTGGGGGTTGGGGGTGCTCCTTCCGCAGAGGTGGGGAGTAAGAGTAGGTAAGGTGAAACTTAGTGGGGTGCAGGAAGTGAGGGCGGAGCACGATTGAGGCCGAAAGGGCAAGACCTGGAAAGAGGGAGTGGGCGGGATCTGGAGTGGGTGGAGCCTACGGGGGGCGGAGTCTAGGTGGGGTCAGGGTTTGAGACCCAGCAGAGACCTGGAGCGGTAGGGGGTGGGCTCTTGTCAGACCCGGAGGAGAGGCTTTATAGGCTGGCAGGGGTTAGAGGTGGGGTCTGTATGCAGTAAAGGAGAAGTCTGGAAAGATGGAAGACAGAAGTACCCCATCAAGCCCTGGGGCTGGCCTAACCTGACCCTCCCTGGCCCCACCAGGCTCTCAGTCCCTCTGTATTCCGCAGGTTGCTCCGTGACTCCACCATGTCCACCCCCACCACCAGTTCCCTGGACACCCCCTTGCCTGGTGAGTGACCTCTTTCCCAGCCAGCCCCCACCCCCAGCGCACACTTGTCAGGAGAACTCATTGTGCTTCCCTCCCCCAGGAAATGGCCCGCCCCAACCCAGCGCCCCCTCTTCTTCACCAGCTATAAAGGAGGAGGGTCCTGAACTGTGGCCTGCGGGTCCAGACCCTGATGTCCCGGGCAGTGATTGGGCCCGCTCAGCCTGCAGCGTGGGTGAGCTGGGGCTCAGGGACAGGGGCTGGGAGCTGATGGGAGGTTTGGGAAGGGGATCTAGGAAGGGAAAAAGATCAGAAATGAGGATGGGAGCCTCCCAATTCCTCACTGATTTTTTTTTTTTTCCATACCTACTTGCCCCTTTTTTTTTGGCCTGTGAGCGTATTTTTTTTTTCCTGTTTGACACCTCTTGTCATTTGGTCTTTGGGGTTCACTGAGACACGCGCCTTTTCTCCTGAATTGCCATCTCCCTGGGTCACTCTCTGTGCTCTGGCTCTTTGTTTCTTCGGTCTCGCGGGCCTCCGTGTCTCATGGCTTCGGTGCACCCGCCCCAGTCGTTCCAGACCCTGCAGAGGAACCGGAGCGCAAGCGGAAGAAGGGCCCGGCCCCGAAGATGCTGGGTCATGAGCTGTGCCGCGTGTGCGGGGACAAGGCCTCCGGCTTCCACTACAACGTGCTCAGCTGTGAGGGCTGCAAGGGCTTCTTCCGGCGCAGTGTGGTCCGAGGCGGGGCCAGGCGCTACGCCTGCCGGGGCGGCGGAACCTGCCAGATGGACGCCTTCATGCGGCGCAAGTGCCAGCAGTGCCGGCTGCGCAAATGCAAGGAGGCGGGGATGAGGGAGCAGTGTGAGTGCTGGGGCGGGAGCCGCGCTAGCCGGGCCGCTGCCCAGCCCTGGGGCCTCTGCTGAGGCCCGTGTCTCCCGATAGGCGTCCTCTCCGAAGAACAGATCCGAAAGAAGAAGATTTGCAAGCAGCAGCTGCAGCAGCAGTCGCCCGCGGGGCCGGCGGGCCCCAGCAGCTCAGCCTCTGGGCCCGGGGCCTCCCCTGGAGGGTCTGACGGAGGTGGCCCGGGCTCCGGGGAAGGCGAGGGTGTTCAGCTGACAGCTGCTCAGGAACTAATGATCCAGCAGTTGGTGGCCGCGCAGCTGCAGTGTAACAAGCGCTCCTTCTCTGACCAGCCCAAAGTCACGGTACTGCCCGTCCCGCGGCCGGGCCGCTAGCCCTGAGCCCCGTGGGACGGCCGTGAGCCCCGTGGGGTGGAGCGCGCAGGGCAGGAGGGAGCCAGGCTCCATAGGGCAGGGCTTTGCAGACGAGGGTCTCCCAGGGCGCGCTCTTTGCCTCCAGGTGTCCCCACAGCCTTGGGCTCAAGGGAGGAGGCCGGAGAGTGACCCTGGCCCCTGTGTCCCCAGCCTTGGCCCCTGGGTGCAGACCCCCAGTCCCGCGATGCCCGCCAGCAGCGTTTCGCCCACTTCACGGAGTTAGCCATCATCTCAGTCCAGGAGATTGTGGATTTCGCCAAACAGGTGCCTGGCTTCCTGCAGCTGGGCCGCGAGGACCAGATCGCCCTCCTGAAGGCGTCTACCATTGAGGTAATGGGCGGCCTGGCCCTTCCTTCCTGCCCACGAGGAAGCCCAGGGTTAAGCCTCAGGACAGCTGTCGGGAGCCTGGTGATGAGCCGCATTCCTCCAGTTGTTGCCCTTGTGGGGAAGATACCCTACAGGGGGATGTGAAAATGCTAAACAGGTCATGCGAGCCCCCCATGAGCCAAGGAGAAAAAGGAAACGGCCTGAGGCCGAGAAAAATTGAGGATTGGGCTGGAACGCCGCACTTTAAAGAATGTGGTGCTGGGAAGGCTGTTCGGGAGAGTTGACATTTAAACCAAAGCCACCGTAACAAGTCGGCATTGAGTTCATAGCATATACCGGGCTCCATTCCAAGTGCTGGGTGTGTGGCAGTGAACGAAACAGTGCGTGTCCTCGTGCCTCGAAACCAGCTGGGGAGGGAAGCCTAAGTGGAGGGTGCCGTGGGCACTAAACCCGCAGGAGAGAGAGCTTGGAGTGCCTGACATGCTGACTGCAGGCTGGGGTGGCTGAAGGAACGGGCAGGGGCTGAGGGGCGAGGGATGATCCTGGCGAGATTAGGTCCCCCCCACAGGCCAAGAGAGGAGAGACCGGTGGCTAAAGGGTCATAGGGACTCCTGGAGCCCCTGCCCCTGCCTACTCCTCTCCCTGCTGCCCCCAGATCATGCTGCTAGAGACGGCCAGACGCTACAACCACGAGACGGAGTGCATCACTTTCCTGAAGGACTTCACCTATAGCAAGGATGACTTCCACCGCGCAGGTACGGCAGAGTGGGCTGGGAGGGGGCAGGGCTGGTGCCCCTGCTGGGCCCCTACTGGTAGGAGACCTCAGGCCACCTCATTCTTGTCAGAGCCTCCATTCCTTTGTTTCCAAAGCCGGGTGAGCCAGCCTCGTGTTGAGATAAGGGTATCTGCCACGTCTCCGCAGTGGGATGCAGTGCAGGACGAGGCAGAGGGGTTTCTGCTCTCACACAGGACATTTTAATACGAATTAAGAGAAGACACTCCTTCCTCCCAAAACCTAGTGTCACTACAGGGAGGCTGGATCTCAGTCCATTGTGAAGTATGCAGCCTACCCAACTGTACAGGGCAGTCCTGGTCCCTACCCTCCAAGGGCACTTACCTGGGGATGTGACCTAGGCAGTGGGCTTCTGGAGGAAGTGCAGTTGAACTGAGGCCTGAGGCAGTGAGATATGTCAACGATTAGGAAAAGGGAATTGGGGAATAGCATTGCCCACCAGGGAACCCCATGTACAAAAAGGCTGTGTTTCTTCAGTCTCAGTTTTCTAAGTCCTGCTCTCTCCCATCATTTTTTCCTGGGGCACTTGTCTGTACTCCCACATGTGTGTTCCTAACCCCGTCTTCTTCCCTACCTCTAATCCCTGACCATCTCAACCTGCTTTGAGTATGAGCTTGATAGGGGAGCACTGGGCAGGGAGAATGTTTCTGGCAGGGGGCTCAGCATGTACAAAGGCCCTGAGGTGAGGGAAGAGCTGGAATTACAGGGAGGCCCAGGCATCTGGAGCACAGGGAGATGGGGCTGGAGAGAAAGTTGGGGTCCTACCACTTCCCTCCATGCTCTGCCACTGTCCAGCATCCCTCCCGGGAACATTGCCGGGTGCCCTCACTGGGTTCTCCAAATGTGTCTGTTCACACAGCAGTCAGAAGGGTCCTGTTCATACCAAGTCAGCTCATGTCCCTCCTCTGCTCAGTACCCCCTGCATGGCTCCTGACAAGCCAGAGTCCTTGCCATGGCCCACAGGCCCTGCAGGGACCTCTCTGCACTCTTCTCCCATTGCTCACCCTCCTTCTGCCACATTGGCTTCCTTCCTTTTGTTTGAACCCACCAGCTGTGCTCCCACTTCAGGGCATTTGTAGTTGCTGGTCCCTCGGCCAACACGGGTGACCAGCTCATCCTGGTTCACGTGGGAGCTTCATAGTTTCAACATTGAAAGTCTTGAGGCCCAGACAGCTGCCCAGTTCCGGGCAGAACAGACAGGTGGTACCCACCTGGAGCACTCACACATCCTCGTGACTCGTCGCTTCTCCTCCTTTGGGTTGTCCCTCAAAGGTCCCCCTACAGTGAGGCCTTCCTACAGCGTCACCTGGCAATGGCCACCTTGTCTGAGATGTTGATTTGGTTCTCGATGCCCCTGTTACCCCTCTGTGAGTTAACCTTGATCCAGCAGCACCCATTCCTCTGACAGGCTGAATGGTTTACTTACGTGTTTGCCTATCGTCTGTCCTCTCAACCCCCAAATGCAAGTTCCACAGGAGGGGAGGCTTTGTCTTGGAAACAGCTCTACCCCGGGGCCTGGCACATAGGAGGTGCTTGATGAAGTTCGATGACTGAATTAATGAACCACTCTTGGGAATAAGGTTAGGCTTTACTCTAAGCCATGGAAGCCACTTCAGGGTGATGCAGTGTGACCTAGCTTTAAAAATCCTTCCTTTTCCTTAGGGGAGGTACAGGGAAGGTAGGATGGGGTAGTAGGAAATACTGAATAAATGTTCACTCTCGTTACTCATTCCTTGATTCAGGCAAGGGCTAGGGCACACTTACCATGTGCCGGGCGCTCGTCTAAGTGGGGACACAAGTGAACAGACGTGACAAGAACATTAGAATTACCGCTGTTTTCTTCACCCTGCTGACTAAGCAGCGTCAGGCCCCGGGCGTGGGGCCAGTTTGGGGCTGGGGGAGCTTATCAGGCCAGGCCTCCTGCCCCCACAGGCCTGCAGGTGGAGTTCATCAACCCCATCTTCGAGTTCTCACGGGCCATGCGGCGGCTGGGCCTGGACGACGCCGAGTATGCCCTCCTCATCGCCATCAACATCTTCTCAGCTGACCGGCCCAACGTGCAGGAGCCGAGCCGCGTCGAGGCCCTGCAGCAGCCCTACGTGGAGGCCCTGCTCTCCTACACGCGCATCAAGAGGCCACAGGTATGCGGCTCCTGGAGCTACCCAGAGCCCAGCCCCTCCTGGGGCCTTGGCGGGGACAGGAAGTCCCCACCCACATGGAGTCAGCCTGGGGCTGAGGTCTTGCTTCCTCATCTGAGCCCGGCTCGCCTGGCAGCACTCTGAACTCTGGTTGGTGTCCTCTCCATAGAGTCTGTCCTCAGGCCTCTGTCCCCGACCCAGGAGCCAGGCCTGGTGCAGGCTTAGGGGTGGGAGGGCCCCACACTCTGCCCGGCCACTCCCCACACTGCTGTCCTGGCTCAGCCCGGGGAGGGAGGCCCTCCTCATGGTCCAGGTGCGCTGACCAGAGCCTCACAGGGCGGAAGCCTGGCCAGCGCCCACCTTCCCCCTGTCCCCCTGCAGGACCAGCTGCGCTTCCCTCGAATGCTGATGAAGCTCGTGAGCCTGCGCACGCTGAGCTCTGTGCACTCGGAGCAGGTCTTTGCCCTGAGGCTCCAAGACAAGAAGTTGCCGCCTCTGCTGTCTGAGATCTGGGACGTCCACGAGTGAGGGGCCTGGCCACTCTGCCCCACAGCCCTGCACCCTCCAGCGAGTGGACATTGTCACCCCTTCCTCCTCCTGGAGTGGGAAGGGGCCAGGCCCGGGGTCCCACCTTGTGGCTTAGAGCACAAGCCCTGGCCCCACCAGCCCTCAGCCCTCAGATGAGCCCAGTTAGGGTCCAGGAGGCGCCCTCCCTGCCTACTGAGTCTTCCCGGGAGGGCTGGATGGGTCATAGACCCCAACCTCTGACTCTCCTAGCACTACCAGCTGCCCTCCCCACCCAGCTTACACCTCAAGCTCACTGCGCAACGCACCTTGAACAGAGGGATTGGGGGGCCTGTGGCTCTCCCCTACAGCCTGAGAAACCACAGGCCCCCTCTCTCTGTTCCTTTTATTTAATAAAAACTAAAAAAAGACAAAAACAGGAAAATAAAGTAGGACTAGAAATCTGCCCTGAGCCAGAGTGAGTCTAGGATATATACAGGGGATGGGCTGTTAGGGTCTTTATTTTTTTTTTTTTAAGATTTTATTTATTTATTTGAGAGAGAGAAAGAGCACAAGAGGGGGTAGCGGGAGAGGGAGAAGCAGACTCCCTGCCGAGCAGGGAGCCCGATGCGGGACTCGATCCCGGGACTCCAGGATCATGACCTGAGCCGAAGGCAGTCGCTTATCCAACTGAGCCACCCAGGCGCCCTGTTAGGGTCTTTATTGACACCAGCCCCCCGAACCTTTACTAGGCTGGTGGAAGGTTCAGGGTGATGTGACTGGGCTCTGCAAGGGGGTGGGGGGGCATTGCAGGAGAGGCTGACAGCCTTGGTGTCCTCTCCATGTACAAGGTGAGTTGGAGCCTATTGAAGGACAAAGGGAATTTCAGTGGATGGAGGGACCAGGGCTTTCACTAGGCAAAAAATACTTGCTGAAGCTGCTTGTGGGCTAGGAACTGTGCTGGCCCTTGTGGGGATGCAGATGTTATTCATCCAACAAATACATATGGGGCACTTACTATGTGGCAAACATAATTTTAGGCACTGGACACATGGGAGAACAAGATAAAAATCCTCAGAGGTGGCTACCAGGCAGGGCTGGCAGTGCGGGGATGGTAGGGGCCAGCTAGAAGGTGAGAGAATAGGGGCTTTAATGGGGGGCAGCACGCTGCTGTGTGGGACCTAGAGGTAGAAGGCAGGGAAGTCCTCACACAGGATATCCTGACCCATCTGGGATCTAAAGCAAGACGAGGGGGCGTGGCCCCCAAATTGAGGGAAGGGCACATGCCAAGTCTGGAAGGTGAGCGGCTCAGGTGAATTCAGAGTCAGGTCGGGCTGTGGAATTCTCTTAGTTCCTCCTCCGCCTGGGCCAGGCCCTGAGCGGTCACCGCTGTGAGCAGGATGCACAGCCCTGGCTAAGGGTGAAGGGGGTGTTGCTTGGAGGGATGGGCTGGGTACTGAAAGGTGTGTTTTAGAGCGAGTTGGGGGGGGGGGGTGACGGAAGTGACTAGTTACAAGCCGTCGTCCCATTCCAAGCAGTCCGCCTGGCGCCCCCAGGTGTAGCCGCCCTGCGCGGAGTCTAGTTCACGGATGGGGAAACTGAGGCCGTGAGACAGGAGGCCGACCAGACCTCCCCTCCACGGGGAGGGAAGACGTCGGGTGGCCAGCAGGACAGCAGCCAGGAAGTCCTCCCGATGTAGCCTCCGGCACAAAGCACGTGGGCAAGCAGAGGAGTCGCGCGCCGCGCCGCCCCGGCGGGCGGGAGGCGGGGCCGGAAGGACAGGTGGCGGGCCGCGCAGCTGCGCGCGCAGATTGTGGAAATCCGCGAAGGTATCGTAAGGAGGGGGCGTGGCTTGGGAGGAGTTGCACTCCCTCAAGACGGGGCGGGGTTTGGCGAGAATTTACAGGAAATGGAAAGAGGCCTCCTGCCAATTTGGAAAGATGGGGCGTGGCCTAGCCCCAGTCGACGGAGGGGCGCGGCCCCGAGCCCCTGTGGGGCGTGGTCTCGCCCTACTTGGGCGGGAGGGGCGTGGCCCAGCTCCGCGCCCGGTGGCTCTGAGCCTGCGCGCGCCGGAGTCAGGGTTCACGGCGGCGTCGGCTGTGGCGGGAAACGCTGTTTGAAGCGGGTGAGTAAGGGGAGTAGGGCGATTGCAGGGATTCGGCCCGACAGGGAAGGAGGATGGAGGAGCTGGGCATGGAGGCCTGAGGAAGGGGGGCGAGGGGCGAGGAGGCGGGAGGGATCCCTTTGGCTCTGGGGCGCGCGGTACACGGGCAAGGGCCGGTGGTCGTGGGAGCGTGCGCCAGGTCGCGCGGGAAGGTGACTGGGTCTGGGGGGGCCCTCGACGTGCGGGGGGCGCTTGTGCCGGGCGCCTGGCCCCCGGGGCGAGCTGGGGGATGCACCCTGGAGGGTCTTTGGGGCGACGGGATCCCGGACGCATTGGAGGACTGAATTGGTGCGCATGGGGGCATGGTGTCATCCTTTATTCACTAAATATTGAGTACTCTGTGCCAGGCACTGTTCTGGAAGCAAAGGCTACAGCCCGAACAAGTCAGAGAAAGTCCTTGCTTGGGGAGAAGACAGACCGTAGACAAGCGATAAGTAATAATGATAAAGCAGTACTTTCGGTGTTTGATATATTATACGAAGTGAGATAAAACAGGGTAGACAGCCTCTTTAGCTGGAGTGATAAAAAATCGCCCCTCTGGGGAGGTGACATTTGACAGAGAAGTTGGCCGTGTAAAGAAAGGCCTGAACAGAGAGACCATCAAGTGCAAAGGCCCAGAGGCAGGAAGAAGTTTGGTGTGTTTGTAGCTGGAGCCAAGAAAACAGGTGACGTTGGAAGACATGTTGGGAACCCGATCCTTGTAGAGGTTGGTGTGGGGTTTGTCTTTTATTCTAGCTTCCCCAGGGAGCCATGAAAGGTGTTGAGCATCAGAGCAACAGGACCCGCCTGCGTTTTGAAAAATTGACAGGCTGCTGAGTGAAGATGGGATTGTAGTGGGAACAAGAGTGGAAAGAGGAAGGCCAGTTAGGAGGCAAGAGGGGATAGTAGGTGGCTCAGACTGCAGTGCTGTCAGTCTCAGGTTGTCTTTGGAGTTTGAGCCAGCAGGGTGTAAGGAAGAAGAGCTCAGATGGCTGGGATATGTGGTTTGAGCAACAGGTTGGATGGAGGAGGCTGAGGCGGAACGGGTTTGGGGTGCCACTCTGAGGTGGCAGTGAGTGGGCAGAGTGATGTCAACTTCTCAGCTTCATAGCCCCACTCGTGCCAGGAACCTGTGGTTACCTGTCTCTCCCCCTCCTTGCTGTATGTCACCACCCAAGCCTCCTGTCCCCTAGGGAGGTTCCTTACCCACTGACGGCCTTTGCAACGCTGTGTCCTTCTCATGCAATGCTCTTTCTTCTCTTCAGTCCTTCTTTCAGTCAGCTGCTCTTATGGCAGCCCCTTTGCTGGGCACTGGGAAGCCGATGATAATTCAGTTTGCTTGAGGGGAGGACAGGAGATCTCAATCCAGAGTGCTACGAACCAGTATGAGGCAGCACTAGTCTTGGGGAGGCGAGAGAAGCGGAAGGGGCTCAGGGAAGACTTGTAGAGTTGGTGATACTTGAGAGGAGTCTAAACTGACACAACTCGAAGTGGCTTGTGTTGCAGGCACTGTGCTGAGTGATGCTGGGACCCCAACTTGAGCGAGACCCTGACCCCTGTTTTTGAGGAGCTCACATTCTGAAGCAGTTCCGGGTGCAGTGGGTGCCCCCAGGGGCTGCCGCGTGTCCTGGAAGAGTTTAACTGGAGCTGAGTCTCTGTGGATGCAGAGGAGTTAAGTGGCTGGAAAAAGGGGCGATCTCATCCAGCAAACACTTCCCAAAGCCAGGCCCTGTGCTGGGCAACGTCGAGGACCCAGAGAAGCGGCAGACCCTGCCCTGTCCTGAAGGGGTTCTGTCTGGTGAGGGAGTCAGACACAGGCCCAGATGGTCCCTGGCCTGCCCCAAGGGTAGCAGGAGTCAGGGAGGCCCACGGGAGGGACAAGGCCAAAGCATGGAAAGTGTGTAGTTTCCTGGAGGGCAAGAGCGAATAGTTACTTTTGTGTGTGAGCCAGGATACGGGGGGTGAGCAAGCAGAGGAATCCATCTCCAATCTGTGTCCCCTGTTGGACAGAGAGCAGTTCACCCGTGGAGGCTGGCAGTCTGCGATGCTGGTTAACAGTGGGGCTCTGGAGCGAGCCTGCCTCTCTTTGAACCCTCCGAGCTAGCTGTGCCACCTTGGCAGGTAGCTTCACCTCTGGGCCTTGGTTCTAGTCATTGTGTTGGAGGGTTACTTTTGCTTACCTTGGAAGTTTTTGTGAAGATTCTGTGAGTTCCTTCATTCTTCATTCAGTAGATGTTAATATATAGAGCACATCCTCTGCCCCAGGCCCTCTTCAGGGTGCACGAGATATAGCAGGAAACAAGACAAAATCTTGGTCACACAGTTTTTCATTCACATTGTGGGACAGACAGTGAACAAGATAAATAAGCAGTGGTTCTCAGAATCAAGTGGCCTTGGAATCCCTGCAGGGCTTGTTACCCCAGATTACGAGACCACACCCCCAGAGGGTTTGATTCTGTGGGGTCTGACCCTGAGCATTCCAACAAGTTTCTATCTGAAGCTCAAGCTGCAGGTCCGGGACCATGCTTTGAGAACGTTAAGAACTGATACAGTGCATCCCACAGCGATAAGTGCCATCTGGAAAAAGGAAGCAGAGAAAGGGGTTGGAGAGTATCAGCATGGGGCACTGGAGATTGTCCTTTTAAACAGGACTCACTGGGGGCACCTGACTGGCTCAGTCAGTGGAGCATGCAACTCTTGATCTCAGGGTTGTGAATTCGAGCCCCACGTTGGGTGTAGAGATTATTTAAAAGTCTAAAAAAAAAAATAAATGAACAGGCCTCACAGAGAAGGTAACATTTGAGCAAAAACCTGAAGGAGGAGAGGGAGACCATGGGAACGTCTGGGGAAGAGTATTTGGTAGAGCAGAGGGAACAGTCTGTGCAAAGGTCCTGAGGTAGGACCAAGCCTGGAATGCTTAAGGAACAGAGAGGAAACAAGTGGCTGGAGCCAAATGAACAAGAGGGAGAGGGCAGGAGATAGTGTCTAAAAAGGAAGGGGGTGATTGCACAGGGTCCTGTGGGCCACCCTGCGGACATTGCTTCAGCTCTGCATGAGATGGGACCCAGGGGCAGGTTCTGACAGAGGAGGGATGGGATCATCTGACCTATTGGTACAGGATCCCTCTGGCTGCTGTGTGAAGAATACACTGATGGGGGCAGGGTGGAATGAGGGACACCCTGGGGGGAGGCCCTTCATTCATTCAACAGATGGTTCTTAAGCACCTACTGTGTACCAGACCCTGCGGCAGACTCTGGAACGCTCCCGGTGATAAAACCAACCAGATCCCTGCCCGCTCTGGGCTCGTGGCTTGTCTTCCAGCAGGGGGAGACAGACCAAAAGCAATGCACAAAAGAAAGTTGCAGAAAATCTTAGCCAGAGGGACCAGGCTGGGATCCGTGCAGGCGCTGGGAAGTGGTGAGGCTCAGGTCTCGTAGAGCCTATGAGATTTGCTGGTGGAACAAGCATGTGGTCTAAGGGGAAGAGAGAAGCTGGAGTGACTCCAAGGTTGGTGACCTGATGGGAGCTGCCTTTTGCTGAACTGGGGGAGACTGGGAGGTGCAAGGAGCAGGTTTGCAGGGAGATGAGGGGCTTGGCTTTGGAGTGCAGGATGCCTAAGCAGACATCTTCATGGTGAGCAGCTGCCTCTGTCAGGCTGGGGCCCTGGGGAGCGGTCTGGGCCAGAATCAGGAAGGGAAGCCTGGTGAGCATAGAGGTGGCAGTGAAAGCGGTGGGATTGGGAGAGATGGGATGAGAACACCGAGGGAGGGAGCGTCCCAGAAACCAGCGTCTTCGCTGGGGCGGGGGGCGGGGGCGGGGTGTGCACCCAGCATTGTTGTCTCTTTGCCAATGGAGGGTCCAGAAAGGGAGAGATCACATGTTTCCCCAGCTGCTGTCCTGTGCCTGGGCAACTGAGAGGACACACTGGGGCCTCTTTCCTTCTCATGCTACCTTGCCTGACTGTCCCTCCCACCACACGCTCCAGGTCCCTACCTGCAGCTCAGAACTCCGTGTGTCTCTCTGGCTGCTTGCGAGGCTAGAGCAGAGGCCTCCAGGCTTTTTCCTTCCTGTGAGATAAGCCTCCTGTAGACACAGTGCGCATTCAGAAGCCACAAAAGGAGAGTCTGTTCCAAGTCCTCCTCATACAAAACTCTTGTATGCACGGTCAGAGCAGCGCTACTCGTAATAGGCAAAAGGTGCAAACAGCCCCGATGTTCACTGACAGACGAAAGGATAAACACAACGTGATACAGCCACGTGGTGAGAAAGTATTCAGGCATGAAAAGGAACGAAGCACTGACCCATGATGCGTCATGGGTAGACCTTGAACACATTATCCTAAGTGGAAGAAGCCAAACACCAATGGACACGTATTCTAAGGTTCCACATCTAGGAAATGCCCAGAATGGGCAAATCCATAGCAACAGACAAAGTAGATTAGTGGTTGCTTTGGACTGGGAGAAGTGGGGTGGGGGTGATGGCCAAGTGGTGTGGGGTTTCATTTTGGGGTGATGAAAAGGTTCTAAGATTGGCCATGGTGATGGTCACATGAGCTCTGAATATACTAAAAGCCTTCGAACTATACACCTGAAACGCATGGGTCATATGGTATGTGAATTCTATCTCAATAAAACTGTCCCGTTCTGTCCCCCCTCCCCCCTCCCCCGGGAAGCCAGTGTTACCAGTTTATTATCTATTTTTCCAGAATTAGGCATTGACAACAGACATGCTTTGGGGTGCCTGGGTGGTTGAGTTGGTTAAGCATCTGCCTTTGACTCAGGTCGTGATCTTGGGGTCCTGGGATCGAGCCCCCTGTTGGGTTCCCTGCTTAGTGGGGAGTATGCTTCTCCCTCTCCCTCTGTCCCCCCCCAGAAATAAATGAAATCTTAAAAAAATGAAAAAAAAGTTTCCTGCCCCCTCCCCCCCCCCCCCCCCCCCCTTTCATGACATCGACATTTTTGAAGATTCCCGACAGGTAGTTTTGCAGCCCAGTCCTTTGGTTTGTTTCCTAATGAAAGAATCAGGGCAAACATTTTTTAGACTTTTTTTTTTAATACAAGAAGATAACAGTGTAAGTAAGTACAACATTCTACACCTCGCTTTCTCTAACTATGGGTCTTTGAGAGCCCTCCACATCAGTACATAGAGCGCTTCCTCATTCCTTTATACAGCTGCATAATATTCCATGGAACGGAGTTAATGTAATTTATTTAAACAGCCCCCCAGGGGAGGACATTTAGGTGGTTTCCAGTCTTTTGTGATCGCAAACAATGCTGCCGGAAATAACCTCGTAAATGCAGATTTTCATATGTGATAGTATATCTCTAGCATAAACCCTAGATGCAGAATTGTGGCCTTCCAGCTTTCACGTTTTCATTGAGGTGGAATTTACATACAGTGAAATGCACATGTTCTCAAGTGGACAGTTGTAGGTAAATTAAAGATTTTATTTATTTATTTGAGAGAAAGAGCATGAACGGGGTTGGGGGCGGAGGGAGAGGGAGAAGCAGACTCCCCCGTTGAGCAAGGAGCCCGACGCGGGGCTCAATCCCAGGACCCTGAGATCATGACCTGAGCTGAAGGCACACTTTTTTTTTTTTTTTTTAAGATTTTATTTTATTTCTTGACAGAGAGCGACAGCGAGAGAGGGAACACAAGCAGGGGGAGTGGGAGAGGGTGAAGCAGGCTTCCCGCCAAACGGGGAGCCCGATGCGGGGCTTGATTCCAGGACTCCCAGGACTCCGGGATCACGACCTGAGCCGAAGGCAGACGCTTAACGACTGAGCCACCCAGGCGCCCCTAGGTGCCTGAGGTTAACCATTTAGTACGTTCACAGTGTTATGCATCCACCACCTCTGTCTACTTCCAGAACGTTTCCATCCCCCCCAAAGGAAACCCCATGCCCCTGAGCAGTCATTCCCCGTTCCTCTGATGTGTACTGTGCGTCTGGCTGTTTCCATGCAGCATGTTTTCGAGATTCGTCCATCCTGCGTGTCAGTAGCTGCCTCCTGTCTAATGCTGAGGAGTATTGCAGTGGCTACCAACCCAGACATTTGCAACAACACATCCCCAGTCCAGAATTTCTCTGTGCTGTATTTGTTAAGGTCTAGGCTGAGCTGCTGTAACAGAGACCCTACAGCACAGTGGCCCAGGCAAGACACAAGTGTGTTTCTCCACACAACTGCCCTAAGGTAGGCAGCTCTGCCCCAGAAGGTTGTCGAGGGGCCTGGGTTCCTTCCGTCTTGTAGCCCTGCAGTCCCTGCAGTGTTGTCCATGTCCCCGTGGTCAAGGTCGGTCACCACCACTATATCCATGTTCCAGCCATCAAGAAGGGGGAAGAGGCTATAGAGGGAAGCTTCTTTTTCTAAGATTTTATTTATTTATTTGAGACAGAGAGAATGAGAGACAGAGAGCATGAGAGGGAGGAGGGTCAGAGGGAGAAGCAGACTCCCTGCCGAGCAGAGAGCCCGATGCGGGACTCGATCCAGGGACTCCAGGATCATGACCTGAGCCGAATGCAGTCGCTCAACCAACTGAGCCACCCAGGCGCCCCAGTAGGCCTTCTGGTTTTGTTTTGTTTTGTTTTTTTAAAGATTTTATTTATTTATTTGAGAGAGAGAATGAGAGAGAGAGAGCATGAGAGGGGGGAGGGTCAGAGGGAGAAGCAGGCTCCTTGCTGAGCAGGGAGCCCGATGTGGGACTCGATCCCGGGACTCCAGGATCATGACCTGAGCCGAAGGCAGTCGCTTAACCACCTGAGCCACCCAGGCGCCCGAGGGAAGCTTCTTTTGAAGGCTGTCCCGGAAGTTGCACACCTCACAGTCATTCTTCCCATGAGATAACGACGTGACCATCCCTAGCAGTGCACCCTGGGAAATGTAGTCTTGGGTTGTGTTTCCTGTGGCAGCCTCAAGGCAAGAGGTTGGTTGCAAGAAGGACCAAAGGGAGATTGGGTATGGGGTTGGGTGGGGGCAGTTATGGGATCCAGAGGTGTTCACTGGAACCCAGGGCAGCTGACCTGTCCCCTCCCCACCCTCCCTCCCAGCTGGGTCTGAAGTCTGCCCTAGGTTCCTGTAAATCTCTCTCTAGGCCTGGATGCCAGGAGATGTGTACTTTTTAAAAACTTCTTTCTCTTTTTAAAATAATTTTAGGGGCGCCTGGGTGGCTCAGATGGTTAAGCGTCTGCCTTCAGCTCAGGTCATGATCCCAGGGTCCTGGGATCAAGCCCCACATTGGGCTCCTGGCTCAGCAAGGAGCCTGCTTCTCCCTCTCCCTCTGCCTCTCTCCCTGCTCATGCTTTCTCTCTCTCTCTCTGTATCTCTGTGTCTCAAATGAATAAATAAAATCTTTAAAAAAAATAAAAATAATTTTAAACTATGGGAAGATCAAAAGAATAATAATACAAAGAACACCTGTATACACCCTTTACCCAGATTACGTGTTTTAACATTTCTCCCTCTGCTTTTTTTTTTTTTAAGAATTTTTATTTATTTATTTGACAGAGAGAGAGAGAGAGCACAAGCATGGGGAGCAGCAGGTAGAGGTAGAGGGAGAAGCAGACTCCCCACCGAGCAGGGAGCCCGACGTGGGGCTCGATCCCAGGACCCCGGGATCACGACCCGAGCCGAAGGCAGACACTCAACCGACTGAGCCACCCAGGCACCCCCCCTTTTTTTTTTTAAACAGGTACTTCTTTCGTTTCCTAAGTGCCATGCATTGTGATGGCACTAACTGCCCCCTCCAAGGTATCACAGAACACAGAGCAGGTTTGAAACTCCCGCTAGGTTACAGATCACAACTACTTTCAAGTGGTCTTCACAGTTAAGAAGGGCATATGTTTCAGCAGGCATGGTCTTTTTGTTTTATGATTTGCACGTGCTCAAGCTTTGTTTTTCTCCTCTCTACACATATGCCACCCAAAAACTTTTTTTCAAAATAGCTTGCATGTATCATGGCTATTTACCCTTAAACAGTTGAGGATGTATTTTCTTAGAATATTCTCTTACTGAACCAGAGTGAAGTTACCAACCTGAATGGACTTAATTTGAATACGGTCTTTTGTCAAACCTACCAGAGGTTATGTACTTCCGTGGCAACATATCTTGTCAAAACGTGCCACAAAATAATTTTTTATATGTTGCAATTAAGAAAACATATAAACAGGGGCACCTGACAGGCTTAGTCAGAAGAGCACGCAACTCTTGATCTCAGGGTCGTGCGTTCGAGCCCCACGTTGGGCATAGAGATTACTTAAATTTAAAAAGTCACATTTATAAAAATACAACAACAACAAAACATATAAATGTGTAAATTGCAGCCTCCTTTTGGTTTTTTGTTGTGTTTGCTACTTTGGATCCTGGATGGGGAAGAGTACTATAAAGGGCATTTTTTGGAAAATGGACTCTTTGTTTATGTCGTTACTGAGTTGTTGTTAAATGTCCTGGATTTGATCACACTGTGCTTGTTTAAAAGAATGTCCTGGGGGCGCCTGGGTGGCTCAGTCATTAAGCGTCTGCCTTCGGCTCAGGTCATGATCCCAGGGTCCTGGGATCGAGCCCCGCATCGGGCTCCCTGCTCGGCAGGAAGCCTGCTTCTCCCTCTCCCACTCCCCCTGCCTGTGTTCCCTCTCTCGCTGTGTCTCTCTCTCTCTGTCAAATAAATAAATAAAATCTTTAAAAAAAAAAAAAGAATGTCCTGAGTAGGGGGTGCCTTGGTGGCTCAGTCAGTTAAGCGTCTACCTTCAGCTCAGGTCATGATCTTGCGGTCCTGGGATCAAGCCCTGCATTGGGCTCCCCACTCAGCGGGGAGTCTGCTCGTCCCTCTCCCTCTGCCTCTCCCCCTGCTCGTGCACGCACTCTTTCTCTTTCTTTCTCTCAAATAAATAAAATTTTTAAAAAGAGAGCATGTCCTTGGGGTGCCTGGCTGTCTCAGTTGGTAGAGCACGTGACCCTTGATCTCAGGGTTGTGAGTTCAAGCCCCACGTTGGGTGTGGAACGTACTTAAAAAAAGGAAGAGAGAGAGAATGTCCTTGTCCTTCAGCAATACATGCTAAAGTATGCAGAGGTCAAGGGGCATGGTATCTATCTGACAGGCAACTAGCTCAAATGGCTTGGGAAAATAACGTAATGACGTGTGCATACTACATACAGGGGCTGATGAAACCAGTGTGGCAACAAATTGATACTCGGGGAATCTGGGTGAAGCGTATGCAGTTCTGCAAATTTGAAATGATTTCAAAAGAGAAAGGGCTTCTTGTTTTTTGTTTTGAAGGGAGATGGGAAGCCTCTGAAGTGTTTTGGGCTGGGAAGGGACCAGATCAGATTTGTGTTTCAGGCCTGGGCAGGTGGGGAGACAGGTGGGCGACGGCATCAGAGACAGAGGTTTATGGGAAAGAAAGGGATGTGCTAAGGACCAAGTCTGTGGTGGGTGGAGGGCAAGCAGCCAGGTAAAGGGATGTGGAAGGTTTGAGTGTGTGAGGAAAGGGTTAAACTGAGGTGGGGAGTGGGCTGTAATTATAGTAACCAATAATTATTTGGCATGGCGACTGTGCCAGCACCCTGTGAGCCTGTGGGTAGAGAGTCGTGCGACTCCTGGGAATTAAAAGGCTCATGGTCATGGTGGGTCCATGGGGGGCCAGGAAGAAGACAGGAACCCTCCCCCAGCCCTGACTAGCCCAGCGGGATGGATGGCAAGCGGCGGCCAGGCCCAGGGCCTGGGGTGCCCCCGAAGCGCGCCCGTGGGGGCCTCTGGGATGAGGATGAGCCATGTCAGCCATCCCAGTTCGAGGAGGAGCTAGCGCTGATGGAGGAGATGGAGGCAGAACACAGGCTGCAGGAACAGGAGGAGGAGCTGCTGCAGCCGGGCCTGGACGGAGCAGTGGATGGTGAGGCCTGAACCCCCTGCACCCCCACACCCATCCTGCCTGGGAACCACGTCAGCCACAGAGCTCACCTGTAACCTCTGGCCTCTGGCCCACACTGAGCCCCCACAGAGTGCTGACCTCTGACCCTGTGCCAGTATGCCACCTTTGTTGCCTGCAGCTCCTGCTCTGACCTTGACCCCCTAATCTCTCCTGAGTTACCTGCCGGATCCAGAGCACCACGTCCACCTGACTTTCCTTTCGCACATCAGATGCCACCTGAGAGGTCATGGGCTGGGCTGGGTGGACCACGACTCCATGTAGCCTGCTTGTCTCCCCTTCCCCCCAACCCAGGGCAGTTCTCCCCAACGGCCATAGATGCCCGCTGGCTGCGGCCCCCCCCGCCCCCCCTGGACCCCCGGACGGAGCCCCTCATCTTCCAGCAGTTGGAAATCGACCATTACGTGGGTGAGCTTGGTGGACAGAGGCCTGGTGGGGGGGAGGAGGGGCCCTGGGCTTTGAGGGAGGAGATGGACACAGACAGTGCCCACGCAGGTGGCCAGGGCTGTGGGTGCCCAGAGGGGCAGCAAGAGGGGAAGGGGGCATGGTGTCCCGCAGGGCTTTTTGGAGGTGGGGAGTGTCTCCCAATTGAGGCCTGAAGGTAAGAGCTGGCTCCTTGCTGAGGGGACACGCGTGTGGTTTGACGTCCATCCGTCCATCTGTCCATCCAGTGTCAGGAACACAGCATCTGCATTGAGCTGGGCCCTGTTTCAGTCAGACCAGGTCCCCGCTCTTCGAGGCTCACCTTCTGAAAGGATAGGCAAAATAAAAAAGGAAATGGAACCTCAGGTGGCGATGAGGGTTATGGAAGGACCTAAGGTAGGGCAGAGGTGCCAGACTGCGCATCTCGGAGGTCTGAGGAGGCCTCTCTGAGGAGGCACCAAGGAGCCATGGGGCGGTCTGGAAGAGGGATTCCGGACCGAGGGTCTTGAGGGAGAGTTCTGGAATGTTCAAGGAACAGCCAGGAGCCCAGGGTGGCGGGAGCAGGGGGCGAAGACGCGGGTAGGGGCGGCCCGTGTGACCCTGTCTGCCCAGGCAAGGACCTGGGGGCTCCATTCTGCACGGGCTGGAAAGCCTTTGGCTGGAGAGACCCATGCCGACTCGCAGGTTAGAAGGCTGCCCTCTAAGAGAGTGAAGAGACGAGCTACAGGCAGGGAGGAAACGTTCACAGTCCACATATCTGACACAAAACCAGTACCACGAATATGTGAAGAACGTTCAGATCTCAATAGTCAGAAAACAGTCCAGTCTGGGAGGGGCCAGAACACTTGAACAGTTCACTCGAGGATGCACAGTGGCAAACCAGCCCTGGAGGTGACGCTCCGTGTCACTGGCTGTCGGGACGATGCACACGGCAGCCACGGTGAGACACGCTCCTAGCAGAAGAGCTAAGGCGCATGTGCACCGAGGACACCAGGTGCTGATGAGGATGCAGGGCGACTGGAACACTTGCTTGTGCCCTCCCGGCCGGAAGGCGGTGGGTGGCAGCCCCTCTGGGAAACAGCCTGGAAGTTTCTTGGAGTTCAGCCTACCCTTCCCACCACGCCCCCCAGCTTTATTGAGATACAAGACTTAAATCTACTCTTTTTTAGGACCAGGCAGTCCCGCCCCCTAGATATTTCCCCTAGGGTTCCTCTGACGGGAGCCAGCAGACCGCGTAGTTCCATTTCTATGGACAGTCTCAAAAGGACAGAAGTAAATGGCCGAGAGCAGACGGACCACCAGTGCCCGGGCTTGTGGTGGGAGGGGGTGTAGTGACAAAAGCACGTCTCGGGAGCTGTTTGGAGTGACAGACCTGTCTTGCGCCCCGATTTTGGTGGTGGTCACACGAGTCTATGTGTGTTAAAGCTCATAACACTGGACACGCAAAGTCGGTGTTATTTTCTAAAAGAAAATATTTTTTGCAAAAAAAGGCAGGGGGCTCCCTCTGGCCCTACAGTGGCAAACGGACTCTAGGGGGACAAAGATGGAAACGGAGGCCAGCGGGGAGGCGGTCAAGGCGGAGTGAACAGCAGGCAGATGCCCCCCAAACTGCAGGAACTAGGGGGCTGTGTTCCCAGCCCAGGAGGAGCCTGGGGAGGCAAGCCTTTAAGGAGCCTGAAGGGGTCGCCCCTGTGTTATCCCGTGACCCCCCAGGCCCAGCACAGCCCCCGCCTGGAGCACCCCAGCGGTCGTGCGGCCCCGTGCCCGTGCTCCGTGCCTTTGGAGTTACCGACGAGGGCGTGTCGGTCTGCTGCCACATCCACGGCTTTGCGCCCTACTTCTATACCCCAGCGCCCCCTGGTGAGTGGCCCTGACCCTCGAGACCTGCTCTCGCCCCCGCCGCCCCCGCCCCCCGTGCTTCTGACCAGCTCGCCCACACCAGGTTTTGGGCCCGAGCACCTGGGTGACCTGCAGCGGGAGCTGAATGCGGCCATCAGCAGGGACCAGCGCGGAGGGAAGGAGCTCACGGGGCCGGCGGTGCTGTCTGTGGAGCTGTGCTCCCGGGAGAGTGAGTGCCGCCCTGGGGGCCAGGCGGGTAGGGGTCCCCCCGGGCCGGTTGCCAGCCTCCTCTGTCCACAGGCATGTTCGGGTACCAAGGGCACGGCCCTTCCCCGTTTCTGCGCATCACCCTGGCACTGCCGCGCCTCATGGCCCCCGCCCGCCGCCTCCTGGAGCAGGGCATCCGTGTGGCAGGCCTGGGCACCCCCAGCTTCGCGCCCTATGAGGCCAACGTCGATTTTGAGATCCGGTACAGCCCCTGCCTCTCTTCAGCCTCCACCCCCACCACCCCCGGCCAGCTTCCACCTACTGATCCTCGTCTCCCTCCAGGTTCATGGTGGACACAGACATCGTCGGCTGCAACTGGTTGGAACTCCCAGCAGAGAAATACGTCCTGAGGCTGGAGGGGAAGGTACGGGGCTCCCCAGGGGCGAAGGGGGGGAGCACAGAGCCGGGACCCCGCAGCCACTGACAGGCCCCATCCCTACAGGCCACGCTGTGTCAGCTGGAGGCGGACGTGCTGTGGTCTGACGTAGTCAGTCACCCGCCGGAAGGGCAGTGGCAGCGAATCGCACCCCTGCGCGTGCTCAGCTTTGACATCGAGTGTGCTGGCCGCAAAGGTCTGTCTCCGGGGCCAGGAGCTCCTCCTGCCCTCCCTTTAGATATTGGTGACATGCCGATCTTGCCCCAGCAGTCCCCATACTTCTTGAGCTCACTCTCGGGAAGAAGGGAGTGAACATGCAAATGGATAGGTCATCGTAAGATTCTCCATCGAAGGAGGATGGTGGTGGACAGTGACAGGGCAGCTCAGACAGGTGGGCAGGGAAGGCCTCCGGGGTGATGAGGCAAGCCTAGTGAAGAGGGATGGGCAGCCTCCCCCAACACACACACACACATACACACACACACACCCCTCTGCAGAGAATAGCAAGCACAAAGGCCCTGGGGCAGGGCCATCCCAGTCTGTGAGGGACAGGGAGAGGGCCAGAAGATGATGGCATAAGGGAACCAGGGTGGGTTGTGCGGGGTCTGCAGGCAGTGGGGGTAGAGAGGAGTAGACAGGCTGGGGAGATTTGGAGGTGCAGCCGCCCTGATGTGTCATGAAGGAAAAGGAGGAGTCTGGTCCCCTGCATCCATCCCCCTTCTTCTTCCCTGTGCAGGCATCTTCCCTGAACCCGAGCGGGACCCTGTGATCCAGATCTGCTCACTGGGCCTGCGCTGGGGTGAGCCGGAGCCCTTCCTGCGCCTGGCGCTCACTCTACGGCCCTGCGCCCCTATCCTGGGCGCCAAAGTGCAGAGCTACGAGCGGGAGGAGGAACTGCTCCAGGTGGCCCTTGTTTCATTTCCCCTCATTTCCTCAGAACCCCCCACCCAGCCTCCACATCCCAGGCCCAAGGCCTCTGGACGCTGAGACACCCAGTCCACGGGTTCAGATCCCTTTGCTTTGCAGGGGTGAACATTTCCCCTCTGAGCTCCGTGTTATTTTCAGGAGCACCTGCTCAGTCTTTCTACAATGGGCAGAAGGGCTCTAGGGTTGCTCTGGGGGGCTTCTGGAATGTTCCAGGAGTGGGGAGGACCCACGCCAGGGGGACGATCAGGATGACAAACCAGGGTGACCTGATGTGCTCCCACCCCAGGCATGGTCAACCTTCATTCGCACCATGGACCCTGATGTGATCACCGGCTACAACATTCAGAACTTTGACCTTCCGTACCTCATCTCCCGGGCCCAGACTCTCAAGGTAGGGCAGGCAGGTGGGGGAGGCTTGCCTTCAGAAGCCCCACTGGGGGCTCAAGGGGTGGGCGGCCACCCTGCTCCTCCTCGCTGCCTTCTCCCTTGTGGCTCTGTCCCCCGCGGTGGTCTGTCTTGCTATGGACCTGCAGCCTACCGCCCCCCAGTGGCTCCAGGGACATTGCTGAAAACAGCCCTGGCCCCATCCCTGCCCTGCTCAAAGTCCAGAAGGTTATCATGGTTTTTGCCGAGGCAAGGAGGGCACTCATGGTTAAGTAAGGAAAGGCTTGTGTGTCTGAGGGGCAGACTGAAGCGTGCACAGGTATAGCGTCTTATCTTCTGGACTTTAAAATACGTCAGTAAAAAAATAAGGGAAAGGGGGGGTTCCTCGAAGCGTGTGGCAATGCCTTGAGGCTTGTTGAATCCGGGGGTGACTGTGTGGGGTGCGTTCGCTTGCTAGGGCTGCCAGAACCCAGGACTGCGGACTTGTGTCATCTCAAGCCCAAGATCAGAGCCTCCCAGGGCTGATTCCTTCTGAGGCCTCTCCTAGCTTCTGGTTGTCTCAGACATTCCTGGGGTGTGGAAGGCCATCTCCCTAATTCTTCAGCCTGTCTTCCTTCTATGAGTGTCTCTGCTCAAATCTCCCCTTTTTCTTTTTTTTCCCCCCTTTTTCTAAGGATGCGGTTGTAGGGGATCAGGGCCCACGCTGGTGACCTCGTCTTAGCTCGATCACCTGTAAAGACCCTATTTCTGAATGAGGTTACATTCTGAAGCGTTGGCAAGTTAGGCCTTCAACATATTTGGTGGGGGCGAGGAGACAATTCCGCTCATAGTGGGGGTTATATTATATTATTCGTTCCTCTTCCTTATGTTTGGCCTGTTTTGTAATGAAAAATAAAAATCACGTTTGGGGAGCCTGGCTGGCTCAGTCACTAGAGCATACGGCTCTTGATCTCAGGGTCGTGGGCATGGAACCTACTTAAATAAAATTGAATGCTATTAAAAAAAAAAGTCACGTTTATGACCCCCAACAGCGCCAGGAAGAAGTCCATCCCTGTCCGTCAGGCATTTATACACAGGGCACTGCTCCTCTCCCCTCTGTCCCCTGACCTGCTATTCCATCGGCTCAGGCCTCTCCTCTCTACCCTGGCCCTCCCGCCTTCCCTCCCGGTACCACTCTCTCCTGACCTCAGACCTAGCTGTCCCTGCTGCCCTCTGCTGTGCTCCCACCCAGCTCTCCCCCAGGCCCCCCAGCCCATGCACACACCACCTTCCCACTGAGTTCAGATCGTCCCCAGCTCTGCTCCTCCAGCTGCCCATCTGAGGGCGGCTCCCCAGCCACTGGGCTCCATCCTTAGCCTCTCAGCCCCGTGGCCATCAGGCCTCTGACTCTCCCCGTCCTGGCCTCCTGTCTCTCACCTCCAGGCCACGCCTCCCCGGCCCCAGAGGCTTTTTCTGCATCAGAACTGCCCCTGCTTCCGGCCACCCAGCCCTGGGCTCCCTGCAGGAAGAGCGCGGCATCCCGGGTGGCGTCGTGGCCCGTCTGGTCTCCATGCCTCTGGCGTGGCCCTGGGGGGGGCGGGTCCCCAGATCTGGCTGCTCCCCACCGCAGCTCCGCCCTGCCCGCCGGCTTTGCCTCCAGGTGCATACATTCCCCTTCCTGGGCCGCGTGTCTGGCCTCCGCTCCAACATCCGGGACTCGTCCTTCCAGTCCAAGCAGACGGGCCGCCGGGACAGCAAGGTGGTCAGCATGGTGGGCCGCGTGCAGATGGACATGCTGCAGGTACGCGGGCCGGGCCGGGCGGGTGCCCGCCTCACGGGACTGCCGCCGGGGCCCCGGGCCCACCCTGCGCCCCCTGCCGCAGGTGCTGCTGCGGGAGTACAAGCTCCGCTCCTACACGCTCAACGCCGTGAGCTTCCACTTCCTGGGCGAGCAGAAAGAGGACGTGCAGCACAGCATCATCACCGACCTGCAGGTGCCTGGCTGCCGCCTGTGGCCTCTGACCCCTCCTTCCACCTGCTCTGACCTCAGCCTCCCGCCTTCCCGACCGGGGGCTTCAGCCTCCCAGCTCTTCTCCCGACTTTGACCTTGACCTCTTGCTTTTGATTGGCGACCTCACCCTGCAGGTGTGACTCCCCATTCCTGCCCACTCACATGACCTCTGGCGCTGCGACCTTTATTCCGCTCTCCTGCCCGCCCCTCTAGTCCACACTCGCCCTTCAGACGGCGCCCTCCTCCCTCGGACCCTGTCAACTCCCTGACCTCCCCACTGCCCGCTCCGCACCCGGACCCTCGCCCTCTGCCTGACCCTGACGCCAGCCGTGCGTGTCCCCAGAACGGGAATGACCAGACGCGCCGCCGGCTGGCCGTGTACTGTCTCAAGGACGCCTTCCTGCCCCTGCGGCTGCTGGAGCGGCTCATGGTGCTGGTGAACGCCATGGAGATGGCGCGGGTCACTGGCGTGCCCCTCGGCTACCTGCTCAGCCGTGGCCAGCAGGTCAAGGTCGTGTCCCAGCTGCTGCGGCAGGTCAGTGGGCGGAGCTGAGGGTGGGCCCGGGGACAACACCCCCAGCAAGTCCCACTCCTGGCCCCTGGTCACTCGTTGTGGCTCCTGGGCCGTGACGCCCGGATGCCCTTCCCTGCTCCTCCTCCTCCCTCTTCCGGTCTGCCCTGCCCATTCCTGCCTCCACTTACCGACTTCTGCCCTCCCAGGCCATGCACGAGGGACTGCTGATGCCCGTGGTAAAGACGGAGGGCGGCGAGGACTACACGGGAGCCACAGTCATCGAGCCCCTCAAAGGGTGAGGCCCCGTGGCTGGGGGGGGGCAGGGTGGCTCGGGATTCCCGGGCCTGATTCCTCTGCACCCTCCCAGGTACTACGATGTGCCCATCACCACCCTGGACTTCTCCTCTCTGTACCCATCCATCATGATGGCCCACAATCTGTGCTACACCACACTCCTGCGGCCCGGGGCTGCCCAGAGACTAGGGTATGGCCCCCTCTTCATCCTGTGTACCCCAGGACTGCCTGGGGGCTAGCTCTAGTCTGGGCAGGGCCAGGGGCCCAGAAATAGTGGGGAGGGGAGTAGAGGGGAGACTCGAGAGGTGGGGAGAGCCTGAAGGGTCTGGAGGAGGAAGAGATGGGGAAGCCAGGTTCACGCCCTCCTCCCCCACCCCACCCCCATCCTCTGACCCAGGCTGACCGAGGATCAGTTCATCAAGACACCCACAGGGGATGAGTTTGTGAAGACATCAGTGCGGAAAGGGCTGCTGCCCCAGATCCTGGAGAACCTGCTCAGCGCCCGGAAGAGGTGGGTTCTTGAGCATCACACCCACCCCTGCTCAAACTTGCTGAGGCTCCTCGTCAGTCCCTGTCCCTTGTGGGTCACTCCAGGATTGCTATGCCACACTTAACTGCAGCCCCTGTGTGACTTAGAACAAGACGCCCCTCCAGACTGCTCCCATTTGCCCCCTCTGCTAGGCGCCTCTGTGCAGTGCACAGCCTGCACACCAGTACACGGCACTCATTTCTAGAAAGGCACCCTAACCGGTGCCCAGGCCCTGGCCTCTCATCTCTCCCTGAGATCTGGGGCACTGTGTCCGTAGCCTTGGCTTCCTGTCCTTTCAGGGCCAAGGCTGAGCTGGCCAAGGAGACAGACCCCCTGCGTCGGCAGGTCTTGGACGGGCGGCAGCTGGCACTGAAAGTGAGCGCCAACTCTGTCTATGGCTTCACTGGTGCCCAGGTGGGCAAACTGCCGTGCCTGGAGATCTCTCAGGTGAGTGCTCGGTTTCCACAGTAGGCAGGGGCGAGCAGACAGCCCCTCCCTAGGAGAACCAGCTCTCCGTGTGGTAGAGGTCACGTTGCCCCAACTTGCTGAACATTCTCTGTGGGTCCAGCAGGTGGCAAAACGGACGAGGGTTCCTGCCCTCCTGCAGCACGCAGCCTCGGGGGTACACGGAAGGTGACAGCAGTAAATGCGTGTAGGAAGGCAGTTGGCGCCAAGGGCTCGGCAGGCAGATGAAGCAGGGGAGGGAGGGGGAGTGGTGGGGTGAGCGGAGGTTTTGTTCATTGCTCCTTCATTCCGTTTGTCATAGTCGATCTGACAGGCCCCACCCATCTCCTCCCCTGGTCGGGGTGGGGATGCAGAGGGCAGGTTCCCTCCCGCCTGTTGGGAGAACAGGGCTGTGTCTCTGTTCATGGGGGCTGGGGCAGTGCTGGGGGCCAACCAGTAGCACCGCTGGGCTCTGACGCTGGATTTGCTGGGCGTGCTCCGTCACTGAAGGAGCGGGTGTGAAGGTGCTTCTTCCCACCCCAGGTGTGAAGATGCTTGGAAGGCGCTTGGTCCGTGCTCTGCTCTGAGAGCCCGCTGCCTCCCTCCCTGCCCTGTAGCGGCGTCCCAGGCCTGTTTACCAGAGGCAGCTCTGCTGCTCGGACAGGAAAACAGATCCACGGTCAGATCACAGAGGATCTGGGTCTGAGGTTCTGCCAAGCTGGGATCAGTGCCTCGGCTCGTGGCCTTAGAAAGGTCTTCCTGTCCAGCTCCTTTCCCTGGGCTTTGGGTCTCGGCACATTCCAAACTTGGTTGCTCCCAGCCATGGGAAGCTCCCTCTGTATCTGGCACTATGTCAGTCCTCATGGGGCTCTAGGTGGAAGACTTGGAAGAATTGCCGGTGACTGGGCTTTTTGGTGGGAGAGGCCTGTGTACACACCCACCCACCTTTAGTCCCAGGGCCCCCGAGATCACCCTCCCCTCCTGTGATCCACTAGAAGGACTGGAGGAACTCAGAAAAGCCATCGCACTCGTGATTATGACCTAATACAGTTAAAGGATAGGGATTAAAATCAGCCAAGGGCAAAGGCACAGAGCTTCTAATTGTCTCTCCCAGTGGAGTCATGCAGACAGTGCTCATTCCTCCCAGCACTGATGTGTGACGACATGTACGGATTGTTTCCCACTAGGGGAGCTCACTGGAGCCTCTGTGTCCCGGGTTTTTATTAGGGTCAGTCACGTAGGCACAGAGCATCTGTGCGACTGACCTTCGTTACTTGGTCTCCGGCCCTTACAGACAGAGGTCAGGGGGCACCTGGGTGGCTCAGATGGTTAAGCGTCTGCCTTTGGCTCGGGTCATGATCCCAGGGTCCTGGGATTGAGTCCCATATCGGGCTCCTGGCTCAGCAGGGAGCCTGCTTCTCCCTCCCCCTCTGCGTCTCCCCCTGCTCATGCTCTCTCTCTCTCTATCTCTGTGTCTCAAATGAATAAATAAAATCTTTTAAAAAAAAACAGAGGTCAGGTTGATACCGTGTGGCCCAAGGCCTCACTGTGAGTCATGTTGTTAGGATAGTCCAAGGTCCTAGGTGAACAAAGACACTCTCTTAGGATGTTCCAAGGGCCTAGAGGTCCCCTGTAAAAGCCAGGCCTCTCTTTGGGCAAGGTTCATCCCATAGTGCATCCCACCCAAACTCCTCTCATTGGCCTTTCATAGTTCCTTGGGGTGTCCCCAGCCTCCTTGGTGGAAAGAGGTGGGTGTTTGGCTGTCAGACTCCAGCCCCTGAGCAGAGGCCAGGCGAGGAGGGTTTGGCTTTCTTTCCCCTGGAGCTCCCTCATCAGGGCTACTGCTTCTTCATCTTATCTGTCTTTTCCTTCTTCACCCTTCCCTCTGTCCCTCTCTCATGTCTGTTTCTTAGCTCCTTTCTTATTGCTGTCTCTCAGGCTTATAGGGGCAGGGAGATGGAATAAAAAACCAAAACCAAAACCACAGAATCATTCCAGGAAAAGATGAAGGAAAGAAAAAGGGACACAGAACAGGTGAAACAAACAGAAGGCAGATAGTAAAGTGGTAGATTTAAGCCCAGATATGATCAATAATTACACTAAATGTAAGTCACCTAAATGCTCTAGTTAAAAGACAGAGGTCTTCTGACTGGGTCCAAACAAACCAAAACAGAAGAGTCACACCCATTTCTCCTTGGTGTGTGCCCCCTGGCTCCCCACTGCCCCAGCTTCAGTTTCCTGTAAAGTAAGACTGTTGGAAAGTTTCTCCACGAGGCTAGCACAACTCTCGACCCTGGGGGGCATTTAACAGCATGTAAGGTCATTTCTGGCTGCCCAAGGATGTGGGGGTATCACTGCTGGCTTTCAGGGAGGGGGCCAGGAGTGCCAGTGGTCCTGCACCATGGAGAGCTGCCTGCAGGGTCACCACATGCAGGGCATCTCTGTGGAGGGAAACGGGGTGCTGATGGCCTCTTCTGGCCTCGGCCTTGCCAACATGCCTTTTTTTGCAGTCATTCCTCTTCTGTGCCCAGAGCTCTGGGCCAGGGAGCCAGTTCTTTCCAACAGACCTAAGGAGCAGCTTAGTAGCCCCATTTTGTAGATTCGGAAATCAAGGCTCAGAGGGGTGGAGTCACTCGTCTGAGCCCCCAGGAGGTCGCGGATGGCACCCTGAGCCTGTGTTCACTGTGGATGGCTCCCGGGCCCTCACTGCCTGGTTCTCTCCCTGACAGAGTGTCACTGGGTTCGGGCGCCAGATGATTGAGAGAACAAAGCAGCTGGTGGAGTCCAAGTACACGGTGGAGAATGGCTATGGCGCCCACGCCAAGGTCAGAGGCCACCCCACCTGCTGTCCAGGGATGGGCCCAGGGCTGGTTGGGGGAGTGCAGGGGCTTGGCCCCCTTCTCCCCCTGCCTCCCCATCACACACACCCCTCCCCAGGTGGTATATGGTGACACTGACTCAGTCATGTGCCGATTTGGTGTCTCCTCTGTGGCCGAGGCGATGGCTCTGGGGCGGGAGGCCGCAGACTGGGTGTCAGGCCACTTTCCCCCGCCGATCCGGCTCGAGTTTGAAAAGGTAAGTCGGAATCTCCCTCAGGGCTTGGAGTGGGCAGGTGCGGGCCTTGCAGGTTTCAGAGGATCTCTGATTCTTGGTGCCTGCGAAGTTTAAGAATGCGTTCACGTGAGGTTCCCCTGGTATATCAGCATCTGGAGAACCCCAGTGTAGCTCAGGGTCTCTCCATTTTGGGGTGCCCAGATCTGGGTACTCTGGGTATCCCATTCTTTATGTTCACATGCCCCAGTTTTGAGGTGTTTTGCTGGCTGGATTCTCCTGAGTTTGAAAACCTCTAAAGCCTTGGGCTTTGCTATACAGGACAACGTCTATTTTTTGAAAACCTTGTCAGTCTTACAGCATCTCTGGTTTTGGGTGGGGGGGCTGCCTCGGGCGCTGGGGACCCTGATGGGGCGAATCTTGGATCGGGGCACCATTGGCCAGTGCTCCTTGGCGCCCAGCAGGAATCAGGCTAGGGTCTGGGGACTCACGCTGCGTGTTATCCCCAAGGTTCAGACTTGGGGTCAGGTCTTGGGATAGCTGCTCACAAACGTGGAGCTTCCCAATTCTGAGAAGCCCCTACCTCAGGGCTCACTCCTGGGCTTAAGTCTCAGCTCCTTACACCCCTGTCTGCCTCAGGTCTGTTCCAGACCCAGATTTGGGGCTCTCCAGGCCACACCCCCACGTCTGGATCTCGTGCTTTAGGATCTGTCTCTAGGTTTATCCCAGTCTCTATTTCACATCTGAGGCCCCTGGAATGCTGAGGGTGTCCCTGGGCTCAGGCGCTGGGGTCTTAGGGTCCATGCCCCCCAGCGTCCCAATCCCGCATTGCACAGACCAGCCCTGTGTGTCCTGTTTCTGAGGGAAGTCTCAGGCCTCTGGAAGTCTCGAGGGTCTCAGCCATGGGTCCCCCTCCAGGTCTACTTTCCCTACCTGCTCATCAGCAAGAAGCGGTACGCCGGCCTGCTCTTCTCCTCCCGGCCGGACGCTCATGACCGCATGGACTGCAAGGGCCTGGAGGCCGTGCGCCGGGACAACTGCCCCCTCGTGGCCAACCTCGTCACTGCGTCCCTGCGCCGCCTGCTCATTGACAGGTGGGTGGGACCCTACCCGCAGCCCCTCTCCCTCAGACCCAGGGGTCCAGGCCCCCAGCCTCCTCCTCCCCTGGGGACACAGGTGTCAGGCCCAGCTCGTCCTCAGTGGGGGAACGGTGGAAAGAGTGTGGGGTTGGACAGCTGTGGGTCTGGGCCCCGCCTCTGCCACCTTGCAGCCTGTGGCCTGGCCCCGTCCCTCCCCGCCTTGGGCCTCAGCCCCCAGAGCACATCCTGGCCCCCAGGCTCGGGGGTGGTGGAGGTACCAGCCCGGCCCGCGGCAGCCGCTGGCGACACACACACATCCTCCCCACCACCCCCACCCCGGTCCCTGCAGAGATCCCGCGGGCGCCGTGGCCCACGCGCAGGACGTCATCTCCGACTTGCTGTGTAACCGCATTGACATCTCCCAGCTGGTCATCACCAAGGAGCTGACCCGCGCGGCCGCGGACTACGCCGGCAAGCAGGCCCATGTGGAGCTGGCCGAGAGGTCCGCCCGGCGCCGTGGGGGGTGCGGGGCCGCCCAGAAAGAGCTCCTCTCCTGCCAGCTGGGCGCCGCTTCCTACGCCCCCCGCCCGCCCCGCTGTCCCACCTGCCCTCACCCGCCCGGCCGCCCCGGTCTCCCCACAGGATGAGGAAGCGGGACCCCGGGAGTGCGCCCAGCTTGGGCGACCGTGTCCCCTACGTGATCATCGGTGCTGCCAAGGGCGTGGCTGCCTACATGAAGTCCGAGGTCAGGCCCACCTGGGCTGCCAGCCCCGCCCAGCTCCCCTCAGCTCTCACTTCTGCTTTCCAAGCCTGGCGGGGTGGGGGGGGTGTGTTTCCCTCTGTGGGCCCCACGGGGCCCTGAGAACCGCCCCCAACACACCCCTGGGAGTTGGCTCCATGCTGCCTCTCTCCCAGGCCTCCTGTGCCCTCTGGAGGCCCCCCCATTATTCTGACCCCTCCTTCACTCCCCCTACGGAGGCCCCAGCCTCACTCTGCACACTGGCTCTCACCGTCTCTGTTTCTGTGTGTCTCTCTCCTTGGTCCTTGCTCTCCAGCCCCTAATTCTCTAGGATTCACGTCCTCCCCCATTCCACCCTGATGGCCGGTGACCCCCGCGACCCCTTCCTCAGCCCCCAGTTCCGGTCCCGCCCCCTCACATCTTGGCTTGGCCACTGTCCCCCCTCACACCCCCAGCAGTGACCTCTGACCTTTGCTGGGTAACCTGAGGACCGCCACCCGTGGGCCCCAGCGTGGGTCACAGCTCACGGCCAGGGACCCCTCCTGGTCCCTGACACCGTCCCAGACCCATGCGCCCCGTCGATGCCGCACTCCGCGGGGCGGCCCCGTGCCCGCTGACCGCCCCACACCGCCGCCCGCACTCACGCCTGGAGCCCCATGCCAGCGGCTGCCAGCGCCCCTCGCCGCGCAGCCTGCTGACGCCCGGCGTGACCGCTCCCGGCCGCTGTGTCTGCAGGACCCCCTGTTTGTGCTGGAGCACAGCCTGCCCATCGACACGCAGTACTACTTAGAGCAACAGCTCGCCAAGCCGCTCCTGCGCATCTTCGAGCCCATCCTGGGCGAGGGCCGCGCCGAGGCCGTGCTGCTGAGTACGCGGGGGGCTGCCCGGCGCGGGGCGGGGGGCGCCGGGGGGCACGGACGGCCCCAGGCCCACCGCCTGCTCCCACCTGCAGGGGGTGACCACACGCGCTGCAAGACCGTGCTCACGGGCAAGGTGGGCGGCCTCCTGGCCTTTGCCAAACGCCACAGCTGCTGCGTCGGCTGCCGCACGGTCCTCGGTCACCAGGGTGAGCCCCGGGCCCCCGGCCCCCGCCCCACGAGCTGGCAGTGCCACCCGGATGGGCCCCGGCCCCTGGCTGGGGGCGCCCGTTTCCAGGCACCCACCCCCTCGAGGGTCCTGGGCCCCCCGCCCAGGGAGTTCCCCGGGGAGTTTTCTCCCACACACTTGCTCCCTTGTTCTCTTGTCTCCGGGGACTTTCAGGAGCCGGGATGGGCAGCGGGTGGGGAAGGGGCAGGGATAGGGCGGCCCGGGCCCTGGCTGGGCCCCAGCTCCCCTGTGCCGCCCCGCCCCCTCTGCCAGGAGCCGTGTGCAAGTTCTGCCAGCCTCGGGAGTCCGAGCTGTATCAGAAGGAGGTGAGGGGCGGGGGAGGGGGGCGGGGGGCGGCGCGGGGAGGGCGCGGGGGGGCGGGGCCACCTTCAGCCCTCTCGCCCCCAGGTGTCCCACCTGAACGCTCTGGAGGAGCGCTTCTCGCGCCTCTGGACCCAGTGCCAGCGCTGTCAGGGCAGCCTGCATGAGGATGTCATCTGCACCAGGTACGCGGGGGCCCTTCTGCCGCCCGCCCTCCCAGCTCCCGGGCCGGGCACCGGAGCCCTGACCTGAAGGCCCTGGGGGGCGCGCTGGCTGACTTTCTGGGTGTCCCGGCCTTGCTGCGGGGAGGGCTCGCTCCGGGGGCCAGCAGCTGCCCAGGAAATGACCGCGGTTCTCTCTCTTCTGCTCTTACACGCACACACATGCACACGCACACACGCACACACACGCACGCACGCGCACCTCGGCCCTGGCCCCCTCCCCCAGGCCGGGCCAGGCTTTCCCCAGGGAACAGGTGGGCGGGGCTGGTTCCCACGCCAGGTGACAGGTGATATACGGCTGGTGGAGCCCAGCGCCTCCGCGGGTACCCGCTGTTACAGCTCCCCCCATGCCCGCTGAGCAAACAGCCTGCCCCTGGAGGGGGGTTGGGTGG
This sequence comes from Mirounga leonina, assembly GCF_011800145.1. Lineage (NCBI taxonomy): Eukaryota > Metazoa > Chordata > Mammalia > Carnivora > Phocidae > Mirounga > Mirounga leonina. The sequence goes on from NW_023270718.1 coordinate 5,732,088, forward strand.
GCAGCAGGCGGGGGCCAAAGTCCTGGGAACGGCCCCGGCCCCATCAGCGGGCCGGGCAGCGCCCCAGGCCTGACCCTGACCCCCACCCCGCCCACAGCCGGGACTGCCCCATCTTCTACATGCGCAAGAAGGTTCGGAAGGACCTGGAAGACCAGGAGCAGCTTCTGAGGCGCTTTGGCCCTCCCGGCCCTGAGGCCTGGTGACCTCTGACCGGGGCAGGCTTCTCACCAGGGCTGGGGGGCGGGGGGGCAGTGTTGGCAGAGAATTAATAAAGTTCAGGCCTTTTGTTTCCTGGCGCCTTGTGGTCTTTGGTGGGTGGGGTCCACGGTCATGAACCCTGGCCCAGGTGGGTCATCTCCACTCACTGGGGTCCCCTGACCCCCAGGAAACCCCCGCTGACTTCCTCACCTTCCCTCCAAGACCCCTGGGCTCCCAGCACTGCTGCCAGCCCCATGAAAGTCGTGCCTGCCTCAGTCTCCCCCTGTGACCCTCCCTCGAGGTCCTGAGTGAATGTCTAACCACACATCCTCCTCTGCCTGGACCGCCCCGCCCTCCAGGTGCTGACCTGTTTCCTCCAGGCCTGGGGCAGCCCCTCGCACAGAAGCTCCCACTCCCCAGCACAACCCAGGGGACGCCCCCCTTCCCATGTCATACACCCACGGTGTTTCCACCTTGGGGTCCTCACAGGCTCTGGGCCTGGGTTTTCCTCAGAGACAGCCCCCCCCCCGCCAGGCCACGTCCACTCCTGAGAGTCCCGGCAGCCCCGCCTTGCCTTCTGACCCCATCGGTGCTTGAATCTGCCCCTTGATATCATGTGCCCCCCATCCCCAGCAACCCACTCCCCCTCTGGTTCCTGGGCCTGGGTCGAGCCCACACCGTTTACTGACCCCCACTTCACGGACCACAGGACCCCTTGGCTTCCCTACTTCCTTAGGGTCCCCCTGAATCCAGTTCCTCTCCCATCTCCACCCCTCAGGGTCAGCCCCCCATTCCCACCCCAACCGTGGGGATCCCCAAATCGAGACGGCCCCTGGGCCTGCCCTCTCCACCACGTGACCAAGGGGTTGTGCAATCCAGCCCCCTCCCCTGACCCTCCCCGAGGGGATTTTCGAGGAGGGCTGTGCTCTGTGCAGGCCAGCCGGCACCCCTGCCCCCCCCAGGGGGCTGGGCCAAGGTATAAATAGGGGTGGTGGCTGAAGCAGGCAGCAAACCCAGCCCAGCGCCACCATGCTCGCCCTGGAGGCTGCACAGTAAGTGGGGGTTCCCTAAAGGAAGGCGTCCCCCTGCACTTAAGCCCCTCTGCTAGGCCTCCCTCAGGGGTGGTGGTCTGCCCCACTCAGGGGGCAGGGGGGTGGAAGGGAGAGGGTCCACACTGCCTTTTGCCCCTTCTAGATCTCTCTTTACCTCTCCTACCTCGGCTTCCTTCCTCCATCCTATCCCTGTCTCTCTCAGACCTCGAAAATCTCTCCGTGGGATGCTTGCCTGTCTCCCCTCCTGCTGACGGCCTCTTCCAGGCGGCCCTCCAGGCCTGTCTGTCCCCCCAGTCTCCCACTGGGCCTCACCAAACCTCTGGCTTGCTCACTTGTTGCCCACTCTGCTGCTCGCCATATCATTTTTGTTTCTGGGGCTCTGTTCTCTGCTTCCTGCTCCCTCTCTGTCTCTGTCCCCGTCTCTTTCCAGTTCTTTGTCTGTCTGTCTGCTCTCTCCTGCTGTCTCCCTGTCTCTCCCCTGGCCCCATCTGCCTATCTCTGGGACTCAACCACTTCCTGCACCAGCGAATGTCTCTCTCCACACTTTCCTCCCTTCCCTCCTCTCCCATCTCCTTCCCATCCCTGCCCAGCGGCTCTCCATCTCTCCTCTGGTCCAAGGTGGACCCATTTAACCGACTCGCTGACGGAGGCCCCCTCCCTGCCCCCACCGGCCCACTGGCGCCCACACCGCCTCTCCAGGGACTTTCTCTCCCTCACTTTCCCTGCCCCCCAACCAGCCTCTCTCTATGCAAATCCCAGGGGAGGGGGGACATTTGCCTGTTCCCCCCCACCCCCACTTCCTGTCCCCGCTCGAGTGTGGTGGGGCTGGTCTCGCACAAGGACATACAGCAGAAGAACTGCGGTGGTCACAGCTGCAGCCGCCTCCCCCTGCCCCATCGGCTCCCAACCACTCTGAGACTCAGGTGGCTGAAGGCACCCTGACATGCCCCTGTGTCTCTCCCCCTCCAGGCTCGACGGGCCACACTTCAGCTGTCTGGTGAGTCGGGGCCCCGGGGGCCAGGGAGGGGGGGGACCCACACGGCCCACCTTGACCCCCTGCCTCAGTTTCCCCTTCCACTCCTTCCTGTCACTTTGTCTTTCTGACTCCCCCTCCGGATCTCCCACCAGCACCCTCCTCCCCACCTGCCCCATCCCCTTCATGGACCTTTCTCCACCGTCTCTTCAGCTCTCAGGCTCTGGGTCCACTTCCTGGCATGGGGAGGATGGGGGTCCTTGTGTCTTTGGCTTTGTGTCTCTTCCTCCGCCCGCCCCACATTCAGCGAACCTGTTTATTCCTTCTTTCCTTCTCTTCTTTGCTAAACTGTATTTTCGAAAGCTAGTCTAATAGTTCAGACACGCGGGATACTCTACTCACCACCCATAACCTACAACCCCATCCAAGAACTAAAACCTCACTCACTCGTGGACGCCCCGCCACCAGCATGTCCCACCTGCCCTCAACCTGACAAGTTTTCTGCTTTTTTTTTTTTTTTAAATGGAGGTATAACCTACAAGTTGGCAAAGTGGCAGATCTCGTGTGCAGCCCGGTGACATTTCACATTACGCACACATCTGTGTAACAGCAAACCAGACCAACACATAGAACATTTCCTTCCCTCTGGAAGATTCCCAATCAACAATCACCCCTCCCCCCTGGGATCTTTTCCAACACGGATTAGTTTTGCCTGGTTTTGACCTTGATCTGAAGTGCATCATGCAGGATGTCCCCCTTTGGGTCTGGCTTCCTTCATCAACGTTCAGTGTGCATCGGGCATTGTTTTGTTGTTGTTGTTGTTTTTAAGTAAGCTCTCTCCCCAGCGTGAGGCTCGAACTCATGATCCGAGATCAAGAGTTGCATGCTCCACTGACAGCCAGCCAGATGCTCCAGCCTTGGCTCTTTTCCCTTGCTGTATAGTACTCTGTTGTAGGACCCCCCCCATCCACACCCCAAAACCACCAGTTTATCCATTCTCCCATCCACGGGCTATTTCTCGCTTGGGGATATTAGAAAAGCTGTTCTCGAACAAAGCTACTTTGTGGACGTATGTTTTCAGTCCCTTGGGGGAATACCTGGGAGTGAGGCTGCTGGGACGTCTGGATGTCTAGCTTTGGTCTTTACTATAATTGCTAAAGCAACACACGACTCTTGGGGTAGATCAAAGCGATACAGAGGTGAATAAAGAAGCATTGAGATTTTCTTTGCCTCTGTAGAAACACTTCCACCCCTGGGACAGGCGAGCCTGGGGGAATTGGTCCACACTTTCCCCACGCCTTCCTGGAGCCCATGGTCTTAGCAGGTGCTGGCTGCCATGTCCCTCTCTGAGAGCCTGGGTCTCGGGGTTTCTGCGCATCTCCGCCTGTGTCTTTCATTCTCTCTGTGTGTGTTCTTGCTGTGTTGTGGGGGTGTGGGGGTGTGTTCCTGCTGTGTTGTGTGTGTCCCTGCTTTCCGTATCTCTGTATATCTATCTCTTGGCCCCTGTCTCTGGTGCCTGGTCTCTGTGTCTCTTTCTTTCCTTCTCCCAGCCCTCCCCTCTTCTCCCCTGTCCCTGTCAGAATCCTCCTGCTGGCCCAGATGGGGTGGGGGCTCCCCGAAGCCTGGGATGACCCCTCTTCCTCCCCCACCCCATCAGTACCCAGATGGCGTCTTTTATGACCTGGACAGCTGCAAACATCCCAGCTACCCCGACTCAGAGGGGGCTTCTGGTGAGTGGCCCTGCCCTAGCCATCCTCCTGACCTGGACCTCGGGCCCATTTCACAGATGGGGGAGCTGAGTCCCAGGGGAGGATGTCACCTAGTTCAGCAGGATAAGGTTAGCCCAGGTCTCCAGACCTCCTCCCCTTTCCTCTCCCACCCACCCTCTTGCCCATGCAAATTCTGGGGCCAGAGATTTGCAAGGCCCACAATGGCCTCTCTGTGCTGGGGGCTTCGAATGGGAGGGGCTGAGGCCAGACCTGACTTCTGACTCAGCGCCCTCCCACCCTCCCCCAGACTCCCTGTGGGGCTGGGACCTCAGTCCAGCTGTCCCAGCCGCCTCCTATGAAGCCTTCAACCCAGCTGTGGCTACCTTCAGCCACCCCCAGAGTGTCCAGCTCTGTTACGGACCCTCAACCTACAGCCCCGTGGGGAACCTCGACCCGGCCCCCAGCCTAGAAGCCCCGGGGCCCAGCTTCCCAGCGTACCCCACGGAGGACTTCACCAGCCAGGTGAGGGGAAGGGACACGATTAACATCCCCATCATTTGATCGAGATTTACTAGATGCCAGGCAGCTTGTGAAAGCCTTTGTAAACCTCTGAGGTTAGGGACCGTCTTCACTCCATCGCATGGACCAGCCAACACAGGCATGGATGTTAGGCAAGGGGCAGCCCAGAAGGCCATGATCTGGGTTGGGCAGGCTTTCAGGGAGGGGGCCTGGGCGTCCCTTGGCCATGCCACGGAGATCTAAACCGAGGCCAGAGGGCAGGCTGTCAAGAGAGTGGGGAGGGCCACAGTGGGGACCCAGGAGGAGGAAGCTGAGGGAAGAGCGCAGAGGGAGGGAGGGAAGGGGGTCCTTGGACTGCAGGTGATCCTGACCTTTTGCAGACCATGGGCCCCCCGGCGTATGCCCCATACCCCAGCCCTGTGCTGTCGGAGGAGGAGGATCTCCTGCTGGACAGCCCCACCCTGGAAGTTTCAGACAGCGAGTCGGATGAGGCCCTCATGGCTGGCCCCGAGGGGAGGGGATCTGAGGCAGGTACGTAGGAGCTAGTGGGGTAGGGTGGAGCTCCACATGGAGGTGCGGGGGCTAAAGGAACCCCGGCTTCTCAAGCACCTACTGTATACTCCAGGGCTGAGGGCGGTTCCCTGTGTGACCCGGGGCAAATGACTACCTCTCTTTGCCTGAGTTTCCGATCTATAATGGGGATGGCAGTAAGTGTCTATTACTGGTGGGGGGGGGGATTAAGTGGGATGATATAGGTAAATGAGAGCAGTGCTTGGCCCAGAGTGGGCAATCAGCAAGTCTCCACCGTTATTGAACAACAGTGCCGGACATAATCACCACATCAACACCAGTCCATGGAACCCCTGTTTCCACCCGTGTCCCTCACATGTAGTATGCTCAACTCCTGGGCGGTTGGGATCATGAGTTACTTTCCCTACCTGGCTCTCGGTTTCCCATCTGTAAAATGGGCGGCAGCAGCTCCATCTCCTGGTGTTCTGAGGAAGGTGAAATGAGCTCATAACTGCAAATGCCTAGCACTAAGTGCTTCACTTAGTTTGTAAGGTTTGTAAAAGTAACACGCGCGCACACACACACACACACACACACAGCCTCATTTATAGCTGAGGAGAGGCCAGCTCAGAGAGGTTAAGTCGCCACCTCAAGGTCACTCAGTGCTGGGAAATGGCAGACGGGGGGGGGGGGGGGGGGGGGGGGGGGTGTCTTGTAGCCAATGCCCTGCTATGAACAGCCCCCTCTCCGGCTTCCGGGGGCCTTTGCTCCTTGTAGGACCTCAAGAGTCAGACCCCCGAACCTTCCAGGATCCCAGTCCCTCTGGGGCTGAGAAATGGCTAGGCGGGTTCAAACCCGCTCCAGATCTCGTCACCACCACTCAGCGCCCTGTTATAAGCCTTTGAGGAGCCCTGGCAGCCCGTTTCACAGATCCTCTCATCCATACGCAGGGCAGATGCGTGTTACTATGTGCTGGCCACCGACAGGGCAGAGGAGAGACGCGCAAACCCAAGATAAAGCAAAGCAGGGGGATGGGAGCTGCGGGGGAACAGCTTCAGGGAGGAGAGCGGCTGGCCTCCGATGCGGGTGGTGGTCGCACAAGTCGGAGCCACCTGCCTCGCCCCAGTGCTCTCGGCCGGGAGACTGAGGCTTGCTGGGGGCCCGGGGGCGGGGGCCGAAGCGGGGGGGGGGGGGGGGGGCGGCGCCCAAAGGCTCCCTCCCCCTAACGCGTCGCCCCCCACCGCAGGGGCCCGCAAGAAGCTGCGCTTGTACCAGTTCCTGCTGGGGCTGCTGACGCGCGGGGACATGCGCGACTGCGTGTGGTGGGTGGAACCGGGCGCCGGCGTCTTCCAGTTCTCGTCCAAGCACAAGGAGCTCCTGGCGCGCCGCTGGGGCCAGCAGAAGGGCAACCGCAAGCGCATGACCTACCAGAAGCTGGCGCGCGCCCTGCGCAACTACGCCAAGACCGGCGAGATCCGCAAGGTCAAGCGCAAGCTCACCTACCAGTTTGACAGTGCGCTGCTGCCGGCCGCCCGCCGGGCCTGAGCCCCGTGCGGGCTCTCCGGGGCTCCACGGCTGCGGCGCGTTGGCGTCCCCACACCCTAGGTCATAGGACCCGTGATTCCCCACACTGCGGGGAGGCGGGGGCTGCCTTAATCCCTAAGCCCTGCTCAGGGCCCCTCTGGGACACCCCCCCACCCCAATCGTGTCTGGGGCCCCTCTGGGATTTCCTTGTCATGTTCGGGATCCCCAGGATCCTCATGTCTTGGGTCACAGGACCCATAGAGGACTATACTATATGTCTGTGTGGAGGGGGTGGGCAGGACCGTGCTTCCAGAATCCCAAGAGCTTCTCTGGGATCCCCTTGTGGTGTCTGAGATCGTCCAACCAAGCCTGGGACCTCTCTGAGCTCCCTTGTGTGTCTGATTCCTTAATCTCATCTGGGAAGGGTGAGCCCACAGATCATCACACAGGGAGGGGGTTGCTGATGGCGACCCTAAGCCCTGTCCAGCCACGGTCTCTCTGGGATCCCCTTCTCATGTCTGACACTCTCCTGTCAGATCTGAGATCTCCTACTTATGTATGGGGCCTTCTGGAAACCCTTTATCACATCTCAGATCTCTGTGCCCATCTGTGACTCTCTTGTCCTGTTCCCCCAAATACGTTTGTCATCTTGAGATCCCCAATTCTCTGGAACCACTGTGCTATCACTTTTGTGTGTGTCTGGAATTCTCCACTCACATCTAGGGTGCCTCTGGGATCCTTTGGCCATGTCTAAAAACACCCTTGTCAGGTCTAAGGGGGGACCTCAGTGAACCCTGTCTTGTCCAGGCCACCTCTGGGATACCCTTGTCTGTCTGGGATCCTTCCAATCACATCTGGGGCCTCCCTGGGATCCCCTATCCGCTAGGCCCCTTTGGGGACCCCATCAGCAGACCTGAATTCTCACAGGGACCCTCCCTTTCCTGCGGTGCCCTCTGTAGGGCCAAGCTAGGGATCGTTCTGGCCAGTCAACTGATTTCTGGGTGATCTTGGCAGCCCTCCCATGTCATCTCTAACCAGAGGTCTCACATTGGTACCCCCACCCCTCCAGATCCCTTTGGGACAAATCAGATCCCTGGTGGTGGGTCCTTCTTTAGTTCACTGCAACAGTGAGGGAGATTTTGCGTATTCCTTTCAAACTTTGCACAATCCAGCAAAGGTGGGCAGCTCTGCGGTGCAGAGAGGCTGGAGGAGGGGGGCAGCCACTCCTAACAGGGCACCTGTTCTCCAATCTGTCCCAGTCCCCGCTGCCCCTGGCTGTCAGACCCCAGTGGCTTCTCTTGGTCGCCTGTTGGCCCCCAACCATTTGCGTTTCGACCCTGGTATGAACCCACGGAGGTGAAGCTTGGGTTCACCGTGGGAGCTCTGATTCGAACCCTGTGGGGGTGTCACAGACTGTGGGCTAAGATGCCAGAATCCCAGGTCCTTGAGTCTTCGTGGCTGGGGGATCTAGGGTGAAAGACTTGCTGCTTCCGGGCCTCAGTTTGTCCCTTCTGTGAAAGGGGAGAGGAGGAGGAGGAGGAAGATAGAAAAAGTCCCTTGCAGCCCTGCTGAGCCTTTGATACATCTTCTGGAAATCTAGCCCACCACCCATTCGTTGACGTCCCGGAGGAGGAGGACAAGGAAGGAGCTTCAAGGACCCAGAGAGGGAAGAGGTCCTTGCTGCTGGTAGCAGAGCCCAGGCTGGGACCTGCCCTCCGAAGGAGAGCACACACACCCTCACCCTGGAAGGGGGGCAGGGTGGGAAGAGAGTGCCAGGGGCAAGATGTCCCCAGGGCCTCCTCTTGCAAATGAGGTACCTTTTGCAAAAACTATCTTCATCACCCCAAGTGTGGAATAAAATAAAATAGAACAAAATAAAATAAAATGAAACAAAACAAATCAAGGTAGACAGACTTCCTAGGACCCTTTGTTAGGGACGGCAATGCTGTCTGTCGGCCCAGGCCTGCTGACCTTCAGAGACACTGCGCGGCTGCGACGCGCACCACAAGACAGGAGATGGAAGAGCCCTAAGAGCCTCACCTTTGAGCTTTGAAGGCCGCGGTAAAGGGCTTCAGATGCAGGCATTGCTGGTTCGGTTCAATTTCTCTCTCTCTCTCTCTCTCTTTTTTTTTTTATGTTTTATTTATTTATTCATGAGAGTCAGAGAGAGAGAGAGAGAGGCAGAGGCAGAGGGAGAAGCAGGCTCCCCACCTAGCAGGGAGCCTGATGCGGGGCTCGATCCCAGGACCCTGGGATCATGACCTGAGCTGAAGGCAGACGCTTAACCATCTGAGCCACCCAGGCGCCCTCTCTCTCTTTTTTATAAAGATTTTTTATTTTTTATTTTTTAAAGATTTTATTTATTTATTTATTTGACAGAGAGAGACACAGTGAGAGAGGAACACAAGCAAAGGGAGTGGGAGAGGGAGAAGCAGGCTTCCCGCGGAGCAGGGAGCCCGACGAGGGGCTGGATCCCAGGACCCTGGAATCATGACCTGAGCCAAAGGCAGACGCTTAACGACTGAGCCACCCAGGCGCCCCATAAAACATTTATTTTATTTATTTTATTTTATTTTATTTTATTTTTTAAAGATTTCATTTATTTATTTGACAGAGAGAGACACAGCGAGAGAGGGAACACAAGCAGGGCGAGTGGGAGAGGGAGAAGCAGGCTTCCCGCAGAGCAAGGAGCCGGATGCGGGGCTCGATCCCAGGACTCCGGGATCATGACCCGAGCCGAAGGCAGATGCTCAACGACTGAGCCACCCAGGCGCCCCAAGATTTTTTATTTTTAAGCAATCTCTACACCTAACATGGGGTTCCAGCTCTCAACCCCGAGATCAGGAGTCGCCTGTTCTTCCAGGCTGAGCCAGCCAGGCGCCCTCCCTCTCTTCCCCACCGTCTCCCTGCTTCCCTTTCCGTCAAGGTCTCTGTCCCCCCTTCTGCATTTCTGTCCTCCTGCTCTGTACGTCTTCCCCCCTCTCCCTGGATGCAGCACTCGGGCGGGCAGGCCGGGCGGGAGGCTCCTGGTGGCAGCGCAGCCCTCTGGCTCCCGCCGCTGCACCTCAGAACTGGGCCCGCGGGAACGGAGTGGCAGTCTGCCTGGCAACCTGTGACGTCACGGAGAGGCTGCCGCCGGGTTGGCTCGACGCTCCCGGGAGGCGGGGCAGTTTCCGGCTCGCAGGGGGTTTTGGAAAAGCGGGTGAGGGGCCAGATGGACAGGAAGAAAATCGGGAGGGACTTGTCTTCACTCAAACCTGCTCCCTCAGCCACAGTTGCTTCCTCTCCCGTCCTCCGCCTTAACCCCAAGCCCCCACACCCTTCTCCCTCTCACACTCACCTCGCCTTCCTCCCCATAACACCTACTGCCCCCCAAAGACCCCTCTCTTCCCCCAATCCCCCCCTTCTGGCCTCCTTCACCTCCCCCCATCCGGCGTCCAGCCACCCCCACCCCCATTCTGAAAGCCACAGGTCCCCCTGCTGGGAAGGGCGCCAACGTCCGGGCAGCCCTCCAGGGCCTTCCCGGTCTCCCCACCCGCCCCTCTGGGGGCACTCGCTCCCTCCCCCGCGTCCGGTGCCCGCCGCGCCCGCTCCGGGAACCGTCGCGGGGAGCCGGCCGGCTCGGTCCCAGGAGGGGCAGCGGCCAATCCGGGGGTCCAGGTGGCAGGGGCCGCAGGCCTTCGGATGTGCTCTCGCCCAGGGGCGGGACTCGAGAGTCCCCGAGCCTCAGTGCCCCTCCTGCTGGCACAGAGACCTCCCCCCACCCCCGCAGCCGTCCTGCCTACGCTGGGAAACCAGACCCTCCCTCGCAGCTCCGGTTTCCCGAAAACTCCTGACTTGCAGATACTAAGAATGGCTTTCTAGACCGTCTTCCCCTTTTGCCCCTACGGCAGAGTTCTGGCTCGGAGCCCTCACCCATTTTAGACCCCAGCCCCTTCCTCTCCCGCCTCCTAGGAGTTAGGAGTCCAGGCCCTCATCCTTCTCCATTTTCCTGGACCCAAGATCTGAGCCCCAGACCCAGAAGTCCAGGCCCTCCTCCCTCAGCGGGAGTCCTCGCCTCCAGCACGCCCTTCCTGGGACCCGGGTGTCTGAACCCCAGGCCACTTCTCCCCAGGGACCTGGCATTCAGCCATCTCTCCTGGTCCAGATGTTATTTCTCACCCTTCAGAACTCACCCCGGGAATGTGGGGCAGCCAGGGAGGGCGGGGAGGCAAGTGTGATGCCTCCCACAGCCTCCTGGGAGTCTCTGGACTCCTTAAAGGGCTCCCTCTGGGGGCCCACCTGTCCTCCCTAGGGCCCTGAGGGACAAGCTGCCTCCGAGGAGCGGAGCGAGCGAGGAGCGAGAGGAGGTCTGCTGCCATGCCTGAGGCAGAACCAGGTGGCTTTCAGGACTGCCCTCCCTGGGGGGAGAGGCGCTCCCCTTTTCTGAATGGGGCTAAGGGCTCCTCTGTAGGTTTGGGAGAATGGGATGTGTTCTCTGTGTGGGGAGGGGTTCCCTTCCTTGTGTGGGGTGGGGGGGTCCCATATCTGTGTTGGGTGGGTGGGTCTCCTTCCCTGTGCAGTGAGGGTGTTCCTTTCTCTGTAGGGATTTGGGGGGGCCCATCTCTGGGTGCAGATGAAGATTCTCTGAATTTGAGTCCTTTTTCTCCATAGGGATGGGAGTGCTGTGTACGTAGACCAGGGAGTCTTTGCATGGTGATTGGGGTCCTCTACCTTTGGGGATGGAGTCCTCTTCATAGGGAGCGGGACGCTTCTCTGAGTGAGGACTGAGTCCTTTCTCTGTAGGGGAGTGGAGTCCTTGTGTGTATAGAGATTAGGGGGTCCTGTCTCTGTGGTGAGGAGAGCTCTTGTTGGTATAAGGAATTCTATAGGAATCTGAGCTTCCCCACGAAGGAATTAGGGGGCCCTCTCCATATAGGGGCCCTTTATGTGCAGTTTGATGCTCTTCTTTGAATGGGACAGGGGCATTTGTTTACATGGGGGTGCTGCTTTCTCCCTCTGAAGAATTGAACAGAAGAGATGCAAGTCCCTGGGAGGGACCCTCCTCCTGGGGTGTCCAGACTGCTGGCATCAGGCCAACCAGGCTGTGGGGTGGGGGTCCAGGCCCTCACTGCAGCTGGGGTGCTGGTGGGCCAGGAGCCAGTAGGCAGGGCAGGTGAAAGATGCTATGGTCAGCACAAGGTGTCCGGTTTCCAGCCCAGGGAAAGAGCTAATTATACCCCCAGGACCCAAAAGGTCAGGGCCTCGTGGCCCGAGTGGATGGGACATGACTTGCCTGGGGCAAGGGGAAACCCAATAGCTCAGACTCTCAGGATTACAGATAAATTTACACATGAAGGGGCAGGACTTCTGGATCTGAGGGAGGAGGGGGCGGGCCTGGACTCCTGGGTTTTGGAAGAGGAGAGCACTGAGCACTTGCTCAACTGAGAACATCTTTTACCTCGCAGTAGCCAAAAAGGCCCCCAAAGGCAAAGAGGCTGCCAAACCAGCTCCCAAGGAAGCCCCCCCTGAGGAGGCTCCTGTAGAGGCCCCCAAAGGTGAGACACTGTTCCTGTGGGATCTGCAGAACCTGGCTCTTCATCCTCCAGGCTCCCCTTGCCTCTCTGCACCCACCCTGCTTTCTCTCCTTTAGTCCTACCTCCAGAGCTAATCCATCCTTCCCCTGCTCACAATCCTCCATGGCTCCCCAGTGCCTCCAGGTTAGAGCCCAGCCCCTCAGCCTGGCCCTCAAGCCCCCGGCAACTGGCTGATTCATCTCCGAGTTCTGCCCAGCTCTGAATGCCACAATCTATCTCCACACCTCTCCTACCCCAAAGCCGCATTCAAACCATCCAGTCCACCTCCCTCCAGTTCACAAATGGGGAAACTGAGGCCCAAAGGGGTGGGGGAGACTGGCCAAGGTCATGCAGCCACCTGGGTGACACATGGTATTTCCCAAGTCAGGAGAAGCCACTTTGCTCCATGCTTTGGCATTTGAGCAGAGGGACCCTCACAGGCTCTAAGCCCCACTCCTTACGTGGCCTGCTGCCCCTTCCCCAGCCTGCCTCAGATCCCCTAATCCTGTCTCCTGAGCAGAAGCCCCACCTGAGGACCAGTCTCCCACTGCTGAGGAGCCCACTGGCATTTTCCTGAAGAAGCCAGACTCTGTGTCGGTGGAGAATGGTGAGGGGGGATGAGGGAGGAGGGGTTGGGGACCAGGACTCCTGGGCCTGAGGGAGGAGGGGCTGGGGGTCTGGACTCCCGGGTCAGATGGAGGAGGGGGCTGGGGACCAGGGCTCCTGGGTCTGAGGGAGGAGAAGCTCACAGTCCTCTCTGTAGAGTCTCATGGTTCTTGTCTGGCCACTCCCTCCCATCCCCCACCGCCCATCCAGGAAAAGACGTGGTGATCTTGGCCAAGGTGAACGGGAAGGAGCTCCCAGGGAAACCCACCGTCAAGTGGTTCAAGGGGAAGTGGCTGGAGCTGGGCAGCAAGAGCGGGGCCCGATTCTCTTTCAAGGAGTCCCACGACTCGGCCAGCAATGTGAGGACCCCGTGGGGACACTAAGGGCATGTGGGCTGGGGATGGAGGTTGTGCAGCCCCCAATTCTCAGAAGGCCTGTTGCCTGAGGCCTGGAGCCCCTGTAGATGGAAAACAGGACCTCTAGGGAGAGAGGCTGTGCGGGGCTGCTTGGTGGAGATTGTGGGGACAGGCTGGGAGAATGTTTGGGTTAGGGCAGGGTGCACTTGACCGGTGTGTGCATTCCCAGAAAGGTCTCAGGGGTCAGGGATGGGGGCCCCCCAGGGGTAAGGGTTGTCCAGTCATGGGAAGAGACAGCTGGCTCCTCCAGTGGAATCAGGGTGAGGACCCAGAGAGGGAGATGTGAGGTGGGCTCTGGGGGGTGTGGGGTGGTGCTGGGGAGCAGTCACCTGCACCCACACCCCTGGTCCCGGCCCCCAGGTGTACACCGTGGAGCTGCACATTGGGAAGGTGGTCCTGGGGGACCGCGGGAGTTACCGCCTTGAGGTCAAAGCCAAGGACTTCTGCGACAGCTGTGCCTTCAACATCGATGTGGAGGGTGTGCTGGAGGGGGTGGGAGGTGGGGAGCAAAGGGTTGTGGGGGGGCAGGGCTGGGGCAGATGTTTCAGTCTGGTGTAGGAGAGCATACAGATGTGGGGGTGAGATTGGGGAGGAGGGAGTAGATGCAGGGGTCAAGGCATTCAAAATTGGGAAAATAGTCCATGGGCTTAGACCATGAGGAGGTGTGGACTTGGGGGTGAGAGGGAGCAGAGTTTTTGGTGCCTACTTGAAGGCTGAGAAGGTGAGTTAAGTAGATCCCAGGGTCACGGTGCACAGGCTTGAGAAGGCAGCCATAAAGGCTTGGGAAGCGAGGGTGTCCAGGTTTAGGGTGAGGGTGCACAAGCTTAGTGGGAGGCTATTGCAGATTTGGGGGAATATGTGTGGACCCCTGAAGGTGTACAGGCTCTGGGGTCTACAGCCCGGGATGTGTGGGGCTTAAATATGGAGGACATAGGGAAGGCGGTTGCCCATGCCTGGGCAGAAGAGCATGCTGGCCCAAGTGTGAGGCGGGACAGGCTACTTGGGAGTGGTGTGGCAGCGAGGGCAACAGGTATCCACGTCCAAGTGACAGGGTGTGCTGATCCAAGACAGGGGGCCTGGGTGGAGCTTGTGCAGGCCTGGAGGGGCACTCTTGGTCTTAGATCAGGCCTTGCCTCCAGCTCACCTTCTGTCCCATCATCTCCTCTCCTCAGTGCCCCGTCAGGATGCCTTTGGGCAGGGTCTAGAAAGCTTCAAGCGTTCGTAAGTGATCCTGGAGCCTGGGAAGAGGTGGAGGGGGCTGCTGGTGTCTGCTGGTGCCGAGGACTATGGGAGTGTCTCCCCTGGGAGGGGGAGCTGTGGGAGAAGGGAGGAGTGGGGAGACACTGAGGTCCTGAGGGCACAGGACCTCTGTGGGGTTCACACACCCTCTCAATGGCCACAGAGGTGAAGGGAAGTCAGAAGATGCGGGTGAGCTGGATTTCAGTGGCCTGTTGAAGAAGAGGTAAGCCTACCCCACCTGGCCTAGAGAGGGGAGATGGGACTCAAAGAGGAGAAGGATGGTGGGTGAGGCCACTGCCAGCTCTGGACTCCCCGTTTCCCCCTCTACAACCTCCTGTGTCTACCCATTCCCCACCCACCTGGCCATCTGTCCATCCACCTAGCCACCATTTACCTACACCTTTACCTACAACCGCACCCACTCAACCATCTGCCGGCCAGTTTACCTACCTACCGACCCTTCAATCCATCATCCTCACAGCCATTTTTCCTGTTCACTTAGGCTCTGATTCACTTGCACATCCCCCTGTTCACCCAGCCAAATACCCATCTATCCATTCTGGGGGGCAGGGGGGGGTCCACCCATCCACTCACCAATCTCATCCATCCATCCAACCAGCTACCTATGTATCCATTGACTAATCTAACCATTCACCTACCTGCCCATTTGCCCATTCATCTGCCCACATATCCATTCATCTACCCGCCATCTTCCCACCTGTCCCTCCACTCGTCTGCCATTACACTCAGCCACCCATTCAGGAACCCATTCATTCATCCGTCACCCACCCACCCCATAATCCCATTTCCTGCCTATGGAGGCACCATCTTCCACCTTTGCATCACCCATCTTGTCTATCATCCATCTTTCTTCCCACCTGTGTATCTGTCTGCACCTGCATCTCTCTCCCAACTGAATCCATTATCCCACGTGCCTACTGAGCCAGGCATTCCTTGATCAACTCTTCACCTCTTTAGTGACACACCCATCCAACCAGATAGCTCTCTCTTTGATTGATCTATATGAAATTGCTGTTCTTTAGGTAAAAATGATTGGATATTGGCAGTTTTATAGTGTTCAACATGAGGCTGGTCCGTTCTCTTGGTTATTCATTATCTGCTGGTCTACCCATCCATTCCTCTACTCATTCATCTATCCCCATAACCAAATCTACAACAATCCCATTACTGATAGATTCATCTCTTTGTCTTTACCCAGACAACCACCTGCCCGGCCATCTCCCCTCAACATATCCAATCAATTGCCTACCCAACCATTTGCCGCCAACTCATCAGTCCATCCACTCACCCAGTTATCCTCCATCTACCCATTCACCTATCTCCATGCCACCCATCCTCCACCTACCCACCCATCCATGGACCCACACATCCATCACCTTAGCCATCCATCAAGCCTTGACCCATGTCTGTATTAATTTCCAACCCAATGCTCTGTACATCATTCCAAATATTAATATGTCCCCTGTTTCCCCACTCATCTCGCCTTTCTTTGTTCCCTTCCTTTCCTTCCTTTCTTCTTTCTAGAGATATACTTACTTTCTCACTCAGCAAACATCTTCTGAAGCCTCCTGTCTGCCAGGCCATGGGTTGAGATCAATCCTGACATTGAGTCATGGATTGGTTTGGGGAGATGGGTCTGGTCCAGCAGGACATAGAAAGAGACCAAGACTGTTTAGTGTTATCAGAGAGAGGGTCCCCCAGGGGCCTTGTGAGAACCCAGAGGGAAGGCAACTCATTGCCTGGGAAGACCAGGAGTGACTCACAGAGGAGGGAGCTTTGGCATAGTTCTGAAGAGGAGTCCAACAGGAAGGGAAAGTAGGGAGAGGTCATCTGGGCAGGGAAACATTTTGTGCAAAGGCTGGGAGGCAGGAGGGGCCTGGAGGATTCAGGAAAGGCAAGTAACATGCTTGGGTGGTTGTGGGGGTGGTGATAACATGGTGGGTGGGGTCATGACTATCAGCTGAACTGCTGGGGCTTCCTCCTGATGGCAGTGGGGGACCCATGGAAGAATTTTGAACAAGGAAAGGGTGGCATCTGATGTGGAAGTTAGGAATACCCTCCTGGGACCATGTGGGGAACAGGCTAGAGGGGAAGAGGCAGGATGGAGGCTAGGAGGTCAGGGAGGAGGCTGAGGCCATGGCCCAGGCAGAGAGGAAAGGGGCACCAGGCCCAGAAAGAGAAAGCGGCACAGCAAGTGGGTGACGGTGGAGGGAGCACTTCACCTTCTAATCCTAACTACCCCTCCACCGCCCCCCGCCCCCCCCCCCCCCGGCGGCCCCTGCCCGCTCTTCCTGCCCTCAGGGAGGTGGTTGAGGAGGAGAAGAAAAAGAAGAAAGATGATGATGACCTAGGCATCCCCCCTGAAATTTGGGAGCTCCTGAAAGGGGCAAAGAAGAGCGAGTATGAGAAGATCGCCTTCCAATATGGCATCACTGACCTCCGGGGCATGCTGAAGCGGCTCAAGAAGGCCAAGGTCGAGGTCAAGAAGAGTGCAGGTCAGCACGGTTCTGAGGGGAGGTGGGCCCTGCTGGGGGATCCCATCGTCATGGATATTGGATGTTTGCATCCTGGACCTATCTCTTGAAGGTCCCAACCTAAGGAGTAATAGAGCCCTGTTGTCATGGGAGGCTTCCTGACATTGACCTTGGAGAGCCCATGGTCTGGGAAGGGAGACGTGGCAGCTCTGGGGGCGGCCAGGGCAGTGAGAACATCTCAGCTCCATGCCCCCTGCATCCCTCAATCTCCAGCCTTCACGAAGAAGCTGGATCCAGCCTACCAAGTGGACAGGGGCAACAAGATCAAGTTGGTGGTGGAAATCAGTGACCCAGACCTTCCCCTTAAGTGGTACAAGAACGGCCAGGAGATCAAACCAAGTAGCAAGTACGTATTGAGGGACAGTCCCTCGGCTGGGGGCGCGGGGGATCTGAGTACCAGAGTGGGCCCAGGTATAAGGCTGACCACTCTTAACCCAGAAAGAGCGCTCCCTCATCCATATGAAAAGTGCAAATACCTCAATAAAAAAAAATTGACAATGGAGCAGCACCTGGCTGGCTCAGTCGGCAAAGCTTGTGACCCTTGATGTCGGGGTCATGAGTTCAAGCCCCAAATTGGGTGTAGAGGTTACTCTTAAAAAAATCTTTAGGGGCACCTGGGTGGCTCAGTTGGTTAAGCGTCTGTCTTTGGCCCAGGGTCCTGGGATCGAGCCCTGAGTTGGGCTCCGTGCTCAGTGGGAAGTCTGCTTCTCCCTCTCCCTCTGCCCCTCCTCCTGCTCATGCTCTCTCTCTCTAATAAATAAATAAAGTCTTTAAAAATAAATAAATAAATAATCTTTTAAAAATTGACAAAGGTAATGAAAATAGGAATTTGGTTGAGAAGAAATCCAAATGGCCAATATGCTGTGGAATACACATTCAACCTTACAAATAACAGCAAAACAATAATAATAATGCAAATAAATCATAGTATTTCTGCTCTCCAAATGGGCAAAGACTTTCCAAAATGATAAAACCCAGTGCTGGGGACGACATAGGAAAATGGGTACACAAATGCTCCTGGCAGGAATGGTACTTGCTAAATCTCTGAAAGGGCACTTCTGAGGGATTTATCCTAAGAGAATTATCATGGTTGTGCATATTTAGCTGTAAGGATGTTCACTAAAGCATTTGCTATTTTAGCAAAAAATGGAAAACAACCAAAATGTATGATTCCTTACTAAAGGAATCTTTAATGTGTAGTCACTAAAAAAGAGATCCTAAAATACATAATATGGGAAGCTGGTCAAGATTAGCAAACAGGAAGAAGCATGGTTCCCATTTCTGCTTCACAAAATGTTAATCTACGTATGTATAGATAAAAAGATTGGAAGGACAGAGGTCAAAATGTTTGCGACAGTTATCTCTTGGATGGGTTCTAGCTTTATTATTTTTTTCTTGGTTGTGTGTGTGTGTGTTTTTTAAGTTATTTATTTATTTAAGTAATCTCTACATGCAATGTGGGACTCTAACTCAGGATCTCCAAGATCAAACGTCAGCATGCTCTTCCTACTTAGCTAGCCAGGCACCCTGGCTGTGTCTTCTAAGTTTCTCATCAGGAGCATGTTGGATAAAATAAAAAGTTAAGTTAGTTAAGGTACAGGTTAAGTTGCTGTAACAGAGTCCCTAGGTTACATTACTTTAAGTGAGAGAGAAATGTGTTTCTAACTGATTGAGGCTGGTAGGTTGGCTCTCTTCCTAGAGATTGTTTGGGGACCCAGGTTCCACATTTTTGGCTGCACCATTTCTTGTGGCATTGTCCTCATCTGCAAGATTGAAGCTGGGTCATGGGTACATCTGTGACTGGCAGACAGGAAGGGGGAAGGAGAGAAGTCCAGAGCAAGCAACTCAAAGGTGAAAATGACCTAGCAGTTATGCATGTTGAATCCACTCACATTCCATAGGCCCAAGTTCAGTGGTGCACCATCCCAGCAGCAAAGGAGGCTGGGAAATGTTGTCCTCTAGGTGGGTACCTATGCGCTACTGCTAAATGGAAGGGAAGGATGGATATGGGGGGGGCAGTTAGGATTTCCGCTGTGGTTACTTAAATACTAGAAATTAGACCATCTGTCTCCTCCCACACAATTTGGCTCTGAGAGGAAGTGACTTCCCTGAGAACTGGTGGGCAGATCTACCCCAGGGCTGGGATCTCCTCCAGGCTCTAGGCTGAGATAAGATTTTTGCACCAGGCACGTGTTTGAGAATGTTGGTAAGAAGCGAATTCTCACCATCAACAAGTGCACATTGGCGGACGATGCTGCTTATGAGGTTGCTGTCAAAGATGAGAAGTGTTTCACCGAGGTCTTTGTCAAAGGTGAGGCTGAGATTTGGGGAGTGGGGCTCTGGAGCGGGTCCTGAAACTACTGATCTCCTGTCCCTCCATGTCTCACAGAACCTCCAGTCCTGATTGTCAAACCCCTTGAGGACCAGCAGGTGTTTGTGGGTGACCGGGTAGAAATGTCAGTGGAGGTGTCAGAAGATGGTGCCCAGGTCATGTGGTAAGTGACTTTTGATCCCTGAGCTCCATACAGGTGCCCACAGCTTCTTTGCCTCAGCTCTGATGTTTATGAGCCCTCTTAGAGATTCTGGAAATTTACCCAGTAGTCACCAGGAGACCTCAGCCTTTCTCTATAAATCCTGACCTTCACCCATGACCTCTTTCTAGAACTTCTGACCTCTACCTATCTCATCTTCTTCCAGGTCCTTTTCCTGATCCCTGCTATTTCAGATTCATTTACTCATCCATTCAACTAACCATCCATCCTTTGGTCCGTCCACTCATGTATCCATCCATGTATTCATCAACCCATCCATCACCCCATCCATCCACCCATCTATCCCATTGGTTCATCTGTCCAATCAACCATTCATCCATCTATCCATCCATCCATCCATCCATCCACCCATCCATCCACTCACCCACTCACCCACCCATCTCCTTATCCATGCATCCATCCCCACATCTATTCACCCATCCAACAGATATTTATTGAGTACCTATTATATGATGGCACTCTTCAATGTATTGGAGATATAATGGGAAGAAAATATATCAACATGTCACCCACCCTCTTATAGTTTATAATCTGGTAAACTTCTGGGGTGTATGTGTAGGAGACAGAGACATGTGTTAGTCACGTCATCACATGAATAAATACAAAAGTTCTATTTTGGCAGGTGTTTCAGAGGAGCACTAACTGAAGCTATAACCACTTTTTAATAGGAAGAAGGGACTCAGGAGGTCAGGGAAGACTTCCTGGAGGAAGTGGCAATGGAGCTGAGATTTGAATGATGAGGAGGTAGAAAAGAAGTGGGAAGGGAGGAGTTTCTCAGGCAGGGAAGTACCATTTAGAGAGGCCACAATACTTGACATCTCTCTGGGACCCCAGGACTCCCTCCATGCCCTGACATCTCCCAATGACCTTTTTGTGTCCCTTGACCTCCAGCCGGGACCTTGCAGCATCTCCCTGTGGCCTGTGACTTCCTGTGACTCGCCATCCCCCCTGTGACCCATCTATTCAAGATGCTTCTGCCAACCTGAATCTCTCCTCCCTCCTGGGACCCTTCTGAGCCCTGACCTCTGCTCAGGACTATCTCTCTGGCCCTCACCCTCTGATATCCAGACCCAGGGCTATGCGGGTCTCTCACTTCTCCCCTTCATGTGCCCTTCACCTAGGATGAAAGATGGTGTGGAAATGACACGGGAGGATTCCTTCAAGGCTCCATACCGCTACAAAAAGGATGGGAAGCGTCACATTCTCATCTACTCGGATGTGACCCTGGAGGATAGGGGTCACTACCAGGTCTTGACCAGTGGAGGCCAGTGTGAGGCCGAGCTCATTGTGGAAGGTACGGGGCCTCCAGGTGGGGCAGGGGTCACACTAGGTCATGCTTCTCCTCACAGCTCAAAATTGCTCAGGCCCTGGGGTGCCTGGCTGGCTCAGCTGGAAGAACGTGTGACTTGATCTGAGGGTCGTGGGTTCGAGCCCCAAGTTGGGGGTAGAGTTTATTAAATAAATAAACTTTAAAAAATTGCTCAGGGGTGCCTGGGTGGCTCAGTTGGTTAAAGTCCAACTCTTGGTTTCAGCTCAGGTCATGATCTCGGGGTCCTGGGATTGAGCCCCGTGTCAGGCTCTGTGCTGAGCACGGAGTCTGCTTGTCCCTCTCCCTCTGCTTCTCCCTCTCTGGCTCTCTTTCTCAGATAAATTAATAAATAAAACCTTAAAAAAAAATTGCTCAGGCCCCAAATCTTGCAGCTGTCCCTGACTCCTCTCTTGGCCTCCCACCCTGCATTCAGTTTACCGGAGAGTCCTGGCAACATCCCGCTCAGAGGATATCCAGGATCTGACCACTCTTCCCCACCTCCGTTGCCCTCACTTGCCCCAGGCCTCCACCCCTCATGCCTGAACGACAGCAGTGGTCACTGGGTGCCCTGTTTTCATGGCCGCCCCCCTCCCCGACTCACACACACCGGCCAGAGTGATCCTTGTAAAATGTAAGTCAGATGGTGGAAACTGAGCACACCCTGCTCTCTAGGGCCCAGGTCACTTTCCTGTTACGTAAGATGTCACCCTCTCTACCAGGGGAAGCTGGCTGAAGGCCACAGGGGACTCCATGCACTGCTTTTGCAAACGCTTGTGAGTCTATAATTCCTTAAATATAAAAAACAAACCCCAAACTAAGGTATTTATGAGCCAAATTAATTATGGTATATCTGTATGTAGCCATAAAAAAAGGACAGTTTGAAATGTACTGATACGGAAGGATTTCTAATATACTGTATTGTTAGGTGAAAAAGCAAATATGTTACAATTTGCAAGGAGGGGAGGAGAGGAAGGGAGGGAGGGAGGGAGGAGAGAAAACATATTTACCTGTTTGCTTTCATAGTGATAGACTAAATGGATAGTGCCCTTGGAGAAGGGAGGATTGGAGTTGGGTAAGTGGGAGATATCCCCTCTACATCTAAATCCATTTCCTTTATTTTTTAAAAAAGATTTTATTTATTTATTTGAGAGAGAGAGAGCACAAGCAGGGGGAGTGGGAAAGGGAGAAGCAGACCCCCGCTGAGTACAGAGGCTTGCAGGGCTCGAGCCCAGGATGCCGGAACCATGTCTTGAGCGGAAGGCAGACGCCTAACCGACTGAGCCACCCAGGCACCCCCATTTCCTTTATTTTTAAACCATGTAAATGCATCATTTTGTTAAAAAAAAAAAAAAAAGTAAGTCAGATCCCAGCCATCTTCGCAACACTCTCTAGTGATTCCTGCCTCGCTGGAGTCTGCTGTGGGGTCCCCAAGGTCTGTGATCTGGCCCCGTCTGCCCCTGCCCATCTCATCTCCTACTACGTCTGCCTCGATCATTGCACGCTGGTCTCCTCACTGTTTCCCACACCAAGCCTGCTCTGCTCCACAGGGCCTCTGCACCTGCTGTTTCCGCTACCTGGGGGACTCTTCTGCATTCTTGCATGGACTCTTCCCTGTCTTCGGGCCCCATCACTCCCTCTTATACACTTATGTGTTTCCCTGTTCACCGACTGTCTCCGCACTAGAATATGAGCTCCACAAGGCCAGTGGATGTTTCTGGGTTGTTCATAGCTATATCCCCAGTGCCTGGAACAGTGCTCGGCACAGAATAGGTGCTTGCAAATATTTGTGGGCTGACTGGAGTTGTGATGGCCCCATATCCTTCTCTCCCTGTCCAGAGAAACAGCTGGAGGTCCTGCAGGACATTGCGGATCTGACAGTGAAGGCCTCGGAACAGGCCGTGTTTAAGTGCGAGGTGTCTGATGAGAAGGTGACAGGCAAGTGGTACAAGAATGGGATCGAGGTGCGGCCCAGCAAGAGGATCACCATCTCCCACGTGGGGAGGTGCGGAATAGACTGTGGAGGTGGCTGGGGGTGGGGCGGGGGGGGGCGTGTGTATCAGTTAGCTATACTGATGGAACAACCATCCCTATACTTAGTGGTTTAAGGGGAAAAGGATGTATTTAATCATGAGTCTGCGGGTTGGTTGGGGGCTGGCTGATCTAGGATGGCCTTTCTCAGGCCTCTGTGGTCAGCTGAAGGTCTGCTCTGCTGGTCTTCTGGGGCTCCGTCAGGACCTCGGCCGGGACACCTGGGCTGCCTCCGCTCTGGTCCATGTGACATCTTATCCGGGCATATGCACGGGGCAGAAGCAGACATCCCGAGAGAGAGCAGAAGCAAACAAGGCCTCTGTGGCCTGGGCTGGGAATGGTCTCCGTGTCACCTCTGCCGTAGTCTCTTGGGCGAAGGAAGCCACAGGCTGCAAGGTCTTATCGCAAGGGGCATGGATACAGGGAGGGGAGAACCTGTGGCCGTATTTGCAAACAGTCTCCTACAAAGTGGGGGAGACATCTAGCTGGAGAAACAAGGGACTGGAATTCAACAGGTAGCACAGGGAAATGTAAGAGAAGCACCTGGTAATCTGTGGGATACGGAGAGCCACCGTGATGCCTGAACACGTGTGCCCCAACACAGTAGTGATTGCATTTCCTGACCATAGCTCTTGGCAGAATGTAGGCTTTCTCCGGGTTCTGTGTAAGGAACCCTGCCTGCCAGTGGTGTCGATAATTCTGAGAATGAATCCTAACGCTTATAGGGCATTTATTATGTGCCAGGGAGATTTTTACTTGCTTTACAAAACCCTGGTGTAGATTGTTATCATGATATCTATTTTATAGATGAAGAAATTGAATGCACAGGGAGCTTAGGTAACTTGCCCAAGGTCACACAGTTAATAAGTGGCAAAGCTGAGATTTGAACCCAGATGATAGTGTTTCAAAACCCAGAATAAAAATGGTGGTCATGGGGGGGGTGGCACCTGGGTGGCTCATTGTGGAAGGCATCTGTCTTTGGCTCAGGTCATGATCTCGGGGTCCTGGGATCGAGCCCCGCCTCGGACTCCACACTCAGTGGGGAGCCTGCTTCTCCCTCTCCCTCTGCCCCTACCCCCGCTCGTGCTCTCTCTCTCAAATTAAAAAAAAAAAAAAAAGAATGGTGGGCATGGGGACGTAGATTGCATTGAAGAGGGTGTTTCTCCGGGCAGCTGTCTGGCTCATTCAGAAAGGTGTGCGACTCTCGATCTCTGGGTTATGACTTTGAGCCCAGATTGAGATGGTAGAGATTACTTAAATGAATAAACTTAAAAAAAAAAAAAAGGTGTTTCTCCATGGTGATCCTCAGAGTGACCCACCTGACCTTTGCCTTGTCTCCCCCAACCCCTTAGGTTCCACAAGCTGGTGATTGATGACGTCCACCCTGAGGATGAGGGAGACTACACATTCGTGCCCGATGGCTATGCCCTGTCCCTCTCGGCCAAGCTCAACTTCCTGGGTGAGGATGCCCCTCTGTGTTCCCCAGGAGCCAAAGCATCCACCTTCCAGACCCCAGGGCCCAGATGCCCTCCTTCAGGATTAGGTTTCCCTAATGTGTATTAGGGGTGACAGCAGGCGTCTGTTGATCTCATGGGAGGTGTCAGATGAGAAGATGGAGGGAGAGAGCACTGTATATTCTGAAGTGTGTCCACCTGGGAGGAAGGGCACTCATGGGCCTGGACCCATCCCCAGCCCCCTAGGTCCCTTGCTAGGTGATGGCAGACCTTCCCTGTAGCCTCTGCGGCAGGAGGGTGGGATAAGCGGTCCACTGGATTTAGAGCTAACAGAGCTGTCTTCTCTGTCCTCCAGAAATCAAGGTGGAGTATGTACCCAAGCAAGGTAAGGACCAGGGGCTGCTGTAGTAAGCTGAGGGTCTGGACTCCTGGGTCTGAGGGAGGAGGGGGCTGGGGGCCAGGACTCCTAGATCTGAGGGAGGAGGGGCTGAGGGTCTGGACTCCTGAGTCTGAGGGAGGAGGGGCTGAGGGTCTGGACTCCTGGGTCTGCGGGAGGAGGGGGCTGAGGGTCTGGATTCCTGGGTCTGAGGGAAGAGGGGCTGGGGGCAGAACTCCAGGGTTTTTATGGCTGTTGGAGCCCAGCTCTTGGGGAACCCAGCTTGCCTTGGTGGGGATTGGGATGACCCAGCTGCCCACTACCAAGTTCCCCAGTATCTCTTCTCTGCCACTAGAACCACCAAAGATCCACCTGGACTGCTCAGGGAAGACCTCAGAGAATTCGATTGTGGTTGTGGCTGGAAACAAGTTGAGGCTTGATGTGTCCATCACCGGGGAGCCTCGTCCTGTTGCCACCTGGCTGAAGGGAGATGAGGTATGGTGGGGCTCCCCCCTGTGCCCTGACTTCTCTCTCTCAGCTCTGCTGGGCAACTTTAGGCAAGTGGCTTCCCCTCTCTGAGCTTCAGTTTCATTGTCTGTAAAATGAGAATGATGATCCTTCTTCATAGGGTTGTTTTGAAGACTGGAGATTATATTTATCTATCACATGGTACTGGGCCTGCCACATGGTGGGTGCTCCATCCATCCATCCATCCATCCATCCATTAATCCATTAATCAGTCAGTCAGCCACCCAATCCAGCTATCCACAACTCAACCATCCACCCATCTTTCCATTCATAAACTTAGTGATTACTTAGTTCATCCGGCCATCTTCTCATCCAGTAATTAATCCATCTGTCCATTTATCCATCAAACAATCCAGTTACCCATCCATCCATCCATCCAACAAATATTTTTATCTTATATGTTCCAGGCCCTGGACAGTTCAATTTTTCTTCCCTTCTCTGGTCTTCAGAGTCCTAGTCTGTAAAATGGATAGACTTGACTCAATCTTCATTCATTCCTTCAGTCAGCAAACACACCCCCTGAGGCTTCCTCTGTGCAGGGCTCTGTGTATAGCACTGAGGATACCAACATGAGGAGCCTTCACTGTTGGAGGGAGGTAGAGCGTGCCCAAGCAGTCACAGTCCAGGGCGACCAGGGCTGAGATAAAAGGGGGTACTGGAAACTATGAGACTTCAGGGGGTAGGGCCATCACTTTCAGCTGGGGGCTTCCAAGATGGCTTTCCAGAAAAGGCCACTTCTAGGTGAGTCCTAAAGGATGAGTAAGAGTAGAACAAATAGAGGAGCGGGTGAGGGCATTGCATGCCAAATCTTGGGGGATTTTAATTAAGGGTGGTGTTTGGAGGACAAGGAGGGCAGCAGGGAAGAATGGTGAGGCTGGATATAGATCCAACCGGTCCTCTTGCACTAGGTCCAAGGCCTTGTGTTGTGTGGTGATGGGGAGCTGCTGGAGAATTTTGAGCAGTGGAGGGCGGAGGCAGGTCTGGGCTTGGGGAGAGATGGAGCAAGGCCATCCCGTGGCTGTGTCCAGGTGTTCACGGCCACCGAAGGCAGGATCCGCATCGAGAATCAGACAGACACCAGCAGCTTCTTGATCGAGGGTGCCGATCGAGCGGATGAGGGCCGCTACACCATCAAGGTCACCAACCCCGTGGGCGAGGATGTGGCTTCCATCTTCGTGAGGGTTGTGGGTAAGCAGAGGGAGCTGAGGGAGAGCGAGGGGTGGTTCCCTGAGGACCTGAGGGACCCCCTGACCATCTTGCCTCCCACAGATGTCCCAGACCCCCCGGAGGCTGTGCGTGTCACCTCTGTTGGAGAGGATTGGGCCATTCTTGTCTGGGAGCCACCCAAGTATGACGGGGGGCAGCCAGTCACTGGTGAGTGCTCGTGTGCCAGAATCCCCATGACCTCTGACCTCTCTTACTCCCCCAGCTCCCCGCCACCCCAGCGATCCCTTGGCCTCTAAGAGTTATTAGCATCCTTGGTGATCTGCCTCTGAGATCTGTTTTCCATCTTTGATATCTTGCAATTCCTTTGGTCTTCCCTCTCATTCTTTGCTTCCCAACAACCTGGGCATCTTCACTTTGGTCAACAGCCTAGGGTTTTCTGTGATCCCTGACTCCTGATTCATGACTCATGACCGTTCCTGATCCCCAACCCCATGATTGGTGACTGCTGACTACTCCATGATCCTGAGACCAACCCAAGATTCATGGCCTCAGACCTCTCTGGGTCATGTGAACTTGTGATGGCTTCTCACTGCTCCAACTGACTTGTGACCCTATAACCTCCCCATGAGCACTCATTTCTCTCTGTTGTGGTGGGGGGGGGGCACCAGGTTACCTCCTGGAACGGAAGAAGAAGGGCTCTCAGCGCTGGATGAAGCTGAACTTTGAGGTCTTTACGGAGACGACCTATGAGTCCACCAAGATGATTGAGGGCATCCTCTATGAGATGCGGGTCTTTGCTGTCAATGCCATCGGCATTTCCCAGCCCAGCATGAAGACCAGGCCCTTCATGCCTATTGGTGATGCTCCTCTGCACCCTCCCCAAACCCCTGTCCACCTCCGACCCCTGCCCTGCCTGTTGCTGATCTCTGACCCTACACCTGGCCTTTGACCCTCCAGCCCTAACCAACCTCCTAACCTCTTACTGACCCAGCACATTAGTCACCAATCTCTATGATCCTAGACTCTGTGCTGTTGCCCAAATACCTCATGGGCCTCTGACCTACCAGGCTAACACTTTTCCCTGCTCCTGGAGACCTCACTGTCCCTTGACGTATCTTGTTTTAATGACTCATGATGACACGTCCTGGCTCACTGACCTCTGGCCCACCATATTTCTCCCTTTCCTGGTCAGTGACTCCAGCTCTGATCCCTGCCCCTCCCTGTGACCGCCAACCCCTCATTTACCTCCACTTCCCCTTTCCCTGGATTCTTACAGCGCCCACGAGTGAACCCTTGCACCTGACGGTGGAAGACGTGACAGACACCACCACCACTCTCAAGTGGAGGCCCCCAAATAGGATTGGGGCAGGCGGCATCGATGGGTACCTGGTGGAGTACTGCCTGGAGGGCTGTGAGTGGCCCCATCAGGCCTGGGGTGGGGGCGCGGTGGCTCACACAGAGCCCTGGTTGGGGGTATAATCCATGGGACTGCAAACAGGGCAGTGCAGGAGAGCTCTCTGATGGGGTGGGCTGCCCTGGTTCTGTGTCTATATTTTACTTGCATGAATCCCTGAATGGGGTGGCTCAAGCTAGGCCCCCATTGACCAGCTTGTCCTCTCTCCCTCCCTCTCTCCCTCCCATCCTCCTTCCTCTATACACATCTTCCATACAGTAATAGCTTTTCATCCATCCATCCATCCATCATTCCTGTATTTATCTACCACCTATATTCCTTTTTTCTCTCATCCATCCGTCCATCCATCCACCCACCCATCTGTCCTTCCTTCCTTCCTTCCTTCCTTCCTTCCTTCCCTCCCTCCTTCCTGCTTTCTTCCCATCCATTTGCCCACCATTGGTCATCCATCCAACCATCTGTAATCCATCAGAAAATCTTTTGGCTCAACCAACTATCCATCTATCCTGTAACATGTTTTCCATCCGTATATTTATCTCTTCATTACCATCTTTCTTCTCTCTTCCCTCCCTCCCTTCCACCCTCCTTTCCTTTCCATTCATCCATTTCCCTATATAAACATCTAACCATCTGTCTGCTGTCTCTCCATCTTTCTGTGTATCCATCCATCCATCCATCCATCCATCCATCCATCCATCCATCCATC
>NW_023270718.1:5760487-5786253 GCF_011800145.1 Mirounga leonina
ATCCATCCATCCATCCATCCATCCATCCATCCATCCATCCATCCATCCATATTTCCACACATCCAACTCTCTATCCTCCACCGAACAAACATGTATTGAGCACTGGACTCCATGCCAGACCCAGTGCCATGGCTATGGGGATACCTGCAACATGGTCATCTCATTGGGAAGACAGGTGTGATCATCTCAACACTGTATCCCAGGCCTTAAAGTCAGACAGACGTGGGTTCCCATCCTGCCCCTACACTTTCTAACAGTTTCTTCATCTAAAAATGGGCGAAGACAGTTGCCTCCTTGACAGGGTACAGTGATGACTGCATTTGGTAATGCATGTAAATGATGGATGGTTGGACTCTCGTCAGCTTCTTCCCTCTTTCTCTTTCCAGTGCTCTTTACCCCATTCTTGCCCTTGCCCTTGCCCATCCCTCCCCAGTCTGTGCCAGGCCACTGTGATATTTCACTCTTGTTAGAGTTCACCCCGGTGGTTGTTGGTCTGACCCACATTGGTTCACCAACCTATGGCAATAAACCCAAGATGGAAACCAAGGAGGCAGGAAATCCAGAAGCTGTCTCTAACCACCACCCCCGATTCCCTACTCCTCTGAACCTTGATTTCCCCATCTCTAAAATGGGGGATAACATAGGACAGAGGCAGAAATTAATGAACTAACTAACACGTGTGCCACCCTTCCAACCTGGTCCTAATAAGTGCTTAATAAATGTCAGCTGCTGCTGTCCATTGCAGTGGTCCCAAGGCACGGGGAGGGACAACCCTCTGAGGGGCTCCTAGAAAAGTTCCCAGCGTTGCTTCTCTTTTGTAGCCGAGGACTGGGTCCCTGCTAACACGGAGCCCATAGAGCGCTGTGGCTTCACTGTCAAGAATCTCCCCACCGGAGCAAAAATCTTGTTTCGGGTGGTGGCGGTCAACATCGCGGGGCGCAGCAAGCCCGTCTCCCTGTTCCAGGCGGTCACCATCCGGGAGATCGTGCGTAAGTGACTCTGAGCCCGCTGTCCTAAAGACCAAGTTGCTGTCACCTGGTCTGCCCTTGCCACGCCATCATTAGGCCCACCTGCGAGAACGTCATTGCCACTGTCTCTCTGTCCCTCCCTCGAGTGCCCCCCAGCCCAGCACTGAGTCCCGGTTCCTATGTCTGTGCCCTCAGAGCAACCCAAGATCCGGCTCCCGCGTCACCTCCGCCAGACTTACGTCCGCAAAGTGGGGGAACACCTCAACCTCGTCATCCCCTTCCAGGTGCGCCGAGCTGGGGTCGGGCTCAGAGGGTCAGGGCCAGGGCGAGACCCGGGCTGACCTCTCTGCTCCTCTTCCCTCCGCCCCCGCCCAGGGAAAGCCCCGGCCCCAGGTGGTGTGGACGAAGGGCGGGGCGCCGGTGGACCCCAACCGCGTGCACCTGCGCACCGGCGACTTCGACACCGTGTTCTTCGTGCGCCAGGCGGCGCGCTCGGACTCAGGGGAATACGAGCTGACCGTGCAGATCGAGAACATGAAGGACACTGCCACCATCCGCATCCGGGTCGTGGGTGCGCGGCCAGCTGGGGCAGGGGGGAGGCACTGCGGCCCAGGAACCGGGAAGCGAAGAGACTGGGATGGAAAAGAGGGTGCGAGGTGGGGATGGCGCCAAAAGGCAAGGAAGTGGGAGTGGGGAAAAGCCTAAGCGATATCAGAATCCGGGGGCCAGGTGAGGGGGGCAGAGATGGGGAGAGGAGGCGAGGGGCGGACGTCTGACAACCCCCGCCCCCATTCCAGAAAAGGCAGGACCAGCAGAGAACGTGATGGTGAAGGAGGTGTGGGGCACTAACGCGCTGGTGGAGTGGCAGCCTCCCAGAGATAATGGGAACAGTGAGATCACAGGGTATCTTGTCCAGAAAGCCGACAAGAAAACCATGGTGAGACCCCAGAAAGGCCCGGGGTGGGGTGGGCCAGATGGTCAGAGTAGACGCCATTGTTTCCGGCTCACAGCCGGGAAAGGGAAACCGAGGCTTGGAGAGATTGGGAGCATGGGCTGGGGCTGGGAGGGAAGCTTTTTGGCTGAAATACGGTGCATGATGCGTTTTCTTTTTTTTTTTTTTAACTAAGGTAAAATTCACATAAAATTAAGCATTAATGTTTTTAAAGCTTTTAGTCCATTCCCACTGTTTTGTCACCAGCACATCTAGTTCCAAGACATTTTCATCTCCCCGAAAGGAAACCTCGTACCCATTAAGCATTCACCCCCACCCCAACCCCAGGACCACTAATCTGCTTCCTCTTTTTACGGATTTACCTACTCTGGACATTTCATATAAATGGGATCATCCAGTATGTGGCCTCTTGTGCCTGGCTTCCTTCACTCAGCATAAAGTTTTCTGGGTCCACCCACATTGCAGTGTGGATCAGTGCTCATTCCTTTCCGTGGCTGAGTGATGGTCCGTGGTTTGGATGTACCACATTTTACTTCTCCATTGATCTGCTTGGGGTGTTCCCACCTTTTGGGCCATTGTGAACAGTGCTCCTGTGAACGGCAGGTTGTCTTAGTGGACTCATACTTTGGTGTGCTTTGCTCATGCCCTGGTCCTTCTTGTGTCTGTGTCCCTGTGTCCGACTCTCCCGGCCCCTCCCTGCCTCCCCCCCCCCCCCCCCCCCCCCCGCCTCCCCCCCCCCCCCCCCCAGGAGTGGTTCACTGTCTACGAACACAGCCGGCACACCTCCTGTACCGTGCCTGACCTCATCGTGGGCAACGAATACTATTTCCGCATTTTCAGCGAGAACATCTGTGGGCTCAGTGACTCACCTGGCATCTCCAAGAACACAGCCCGGATCCTCAAGACAGGTAGTGCCACCCCACTCCCTGGGGTCCGGTCTCCTCTCTCTGCTGGGGTTCTACCTTGACTCCTCCCCCCACCCCCAGACTCAAAGCTGATGGCACCTGGTGACAGAGGAGAGGCAGTCAGGGGCCAGTCCAGATTGGTCACCTGACAGGTGCATCTTGCTTTCGCCAGGTATCACCTTCAGGCCGCGTGAGTACAAGGAGCATGACTTCCGAACACCTCCCAAGTTCCTTACGCCTCTCCCAGACCGGGTGGTCGTGGCTGGTTACACTGCAGCTCTCAACTGTGCAGTCAGAGGCCACCCAAAGGTGCCGTGTGTGCGCGTGCATGTGTGCACGTGACCCTAGAGGGAAATCTTCACCCAGATGCAGCCACACCACCTCTTCCCCCTCTGACTTCTCTCTCTTCTGTTCATGGGATTTACTCACTTTTAACCCACTTCCTGTCTCTCGCCCCTTCGATCAGAGCCCGAGCCTCAGATCATTACACTCTGGCTTCCCTCGGAAACAGAAAACTTTGGCGGGAGTTGGGAGGATGTCTGAACCTCCGGGGCTCCCCGCATCTTCTGCTCCGTCCAGTTTCCCGACCGCTGTTGGGAATGTGGACACTTGCAGCCTTGAGCTCCAGTGGCTCACCGGGACCAGGGCTGGCAAACGAGGGCTCGTGGGCCAAATCTGCTTGCCACCAGTTTCTCTAAATAAGCACGTTATTGGGACGCGGCTCTGCATGCTTCAGTACTGCCTGAGGCCGCAGAGACCACAGAGCCTGCATGGCCTGAAATACTGACTACCTGGCCCTTTACAGATGAAGTTTGCCGACTTCCGGTCTAACTCCAAGTTCTCAGCTTCACCCCCGTAGGCACACCGCGGATTCATGAGTTCACCTCCTCCATCTCCATCTACTCACTTTATTCACGAATGTACTCATTTATTCATTCCGCTCATTTACTCACCTACCAATCCATTCATTTACTCGGCTCATTTATTCACTCCGTTTGCTTATTTACATCACTCACTCTCGCAGTCTGTTTATTCTTTCAACACACATTTTCAGAGGCTGTGTGTGCTGGTGAATTGGACAGGAAGTTCCTGGATGTTGGGGGAGACCAACGTGAATCCGAAGTCATGCAAATGACTATAAAACCATGAAGGGTGGGATGCAGGTCAGAGCTCGGAGGGTAGTTGGGAACATACAGTGGGCATTCCTGCTGCAGCCTAGCGGCCCGAAATGACGTGTGAAC
Source organism: Mirounga leonina (assembly GCF_011800145.1). Lineage (NCBI taxonomy): Eukaryota > Metazoa > Chordata > Mammalia > Carnivora > Phocidae > Mirounga > Mirounga leonina. The sequence goes on from NW_023270718.1 coordinate 5,764,554, forward strand.
AGAGATCTGAAAGATAAGCCGGTGCTGATTAGGGGAAAAGAGGAGGGAAGAGCAGTATTGGAAGAGGGAACAGCCAAGGTCCTGAGGTGGGAGCCTGTCGGGTCTGTTTGAAGAAGAGTGAGGAGGCCCGTATGGATGGAGCAGAGGGAGGGAGCAACAGGATGGGGTGAAGGCGGAAGAGTAATGGGGCCAAATCACGTAGGGTTCTGTGGGCCAAAAAAAGAGAGTGAGCTCTTCCTCTCACAAAGAGGAGACTGAGGGTCAGAGAGGAGAAATGACGAGTTCAGGGTCACCCAGTCAAAATTAGGGGGGAGCACAGCCAAGAATTGAATCCAGATCTGCCTTCCAAAGCCCACTTTGCCATCATCCAGGAAACTTCCCTAAGCTGGCCTCTTCTCCCACTCTGCTCAACAGCCAAAGGTGGTCTGGATGAAGAACCACGTGGAAATCCGCGAAGATCCCAGATTCCTGATGACCAACTACCAGGGAGTCCTGACGCTCAACATCCGCCGCCCATCCCCCTTTGACGCGGGGACTTACTCCTGTAGGGCTGTCAATGAGCTGGGGGAGGCACTGGCCGAGTGCAAGCTGGAGGTCCGAGGTGAGCACCTGGCTGCCCCTCACTCCTGCTCTCACACAGCTACCCAGAGCGCAAAGCTGAGTCAGACCGGGGCCCCTAGGCGTGTAATGAGGAAGCCAGATTCAGACCCCAACAAGAACGATGCAGGGTGACATGTGCACAGGGCATTGTAGGGGTGGGGCTGGGGGAGCACCTGATCCAGCTGGGGCAGTCGTCTGAGGAAGTTTTCCAAAAGGAGTTGAAGGACAGATAAGAAGTGAATGAGATCGAGAAGAGCTAGCAGATGATCACCAAGGCTCTGGTGGGCCTGGCCTATGTGGGGAGATGGGCGGGCGCCCAGAAAAATGCCTCTCCTCCCCAAGCTCTGTCCCTCCTCTCTACCCTTCAGCCCCAGCCCTGATCACCACTTCCTCTGGAATTCTTGCCTGGCCTCCTCCCTGGCCTCCCTGCCTCCCATGTCTCCCTCCATCCCACCCCCCCACAGGGCCCTAGGGGGCTCTCTATCCAGCGCTGACTTGCCCTTCCCTTGCCCGTGGCCTTCCCCAGGCTCCCCAGCAGCCCTGGAGCCCCTCTGCCTGGTGTCCATGGTCCTGAACCTTCTCCCACATGCCCTGCTCTGGGGGGCCATTTTCCTCAACACTGTTCCAGCCACACCAAGCTGTTGGCAGTTGGACAAACTGGCCGTGCTTTCTCTTGTCCCTGGGACTTTGCACATGTTGTTCCCTCTACCTGGAATGCTTTTCCTCACCTCCTCTGCTGCAGCCCATCAAACTGCCAGTCAAGGCTCACTGGAGAGGCTGCTACCCAATTCCCTCAGATGTGACTGATGCTAATATGGGCTTCCAGTGTCCCTCCCCAGTTGTGACTCCCCCTGGCCCTGATGACCACCCAGAAGACAGAAGTGGCCGTAGACCCTTAACAAGCGAGACCACCCCCTAAGCCTTACTGGCTGTCATTCTGAACACTGCTCTTCCAGGCTGACTCAATTTCTAATGTTTTGCTATCCCCTTTATTAGTTACTGAATCAGCTTAGAAATATCCCTACTTTGGGATTCCAGTGACAGCCTGTCACCAGCAGCTGCTTAGAAATCCCTGATGAGAACATCCCAGTTTGGGGTTCAAAGCTACAGGAATCACAGACTCCATGACAGTGGTTTGACTGCCCCACGGAGATGTGAAGGATCAATGTGCTCCCCCTGATAGCCGTGTGAATCTAGCTGGCAAAGGAGTCTGGGGCTGGGGCACAGAGACTTGGGAAGCCCAGCCCACCTCATCCACTCTTTTCTCATTTCCCCCCCCAGTGCTACAGTAAGACTGTCTTCCACCTGCCAAGATACTGGCTGCTGGGTCCTAACCTAGACCTCCCTGAACACTGTTTCCCTTTCCAGAGTTACTACTGAGAAGATAATAGTCTTGTCTACAACCTGTGTGTGTCTGTCTGTCCTTCTTGAATTTGTAGCTCGGCCTCCTCCTTCCCACAGGGGCTTAGTCACCTGGGGGTGGGTGATGGGGACAGCAAATTGGAATGGCAACCATGATAAGGCAGCCCTGATGAAACAGACCACGTTGAGGCCTCCATCTTGGAATAGCTACTTTAGGGACGCTACCATGTTGCCATGGCAATTACAAGTCACAGGTGAACCACGACCTTGTGGAGGCAGCCCTCTGGGACTAGCTGCTATGAGTGGGAAGGAGGCAGGCTAGCTTCAGTGGCAACTACGATGAGTTAAAGAGGAACCAAAGCCCAGATGGGGAAGACTACTCTGGTGAGGTAGCCATGATGGAATGGTGGGCACTAGGTCTCATGGTGGCCCGGGGAGCCCCACACGATGAACTGAACACCATACTGAGGCAATGTTGAATTAGTGATGTTGACAAAAGTGCTCATGACCTGCTTGTTCTTAAGTTCTTAAGTGGCCGATCTTTATTAATTTTAATAATTCATCTTTCTGGCCCTGAGGTAGGGTACTTTGATCTCTGGTCCTTTTGTGACCTTACGGATATTGGAGGAATCAGAGTCCCCAGAGTTCAGAGGTCTGTGGGTCAAGTCTGGCTTCCATGGCTTGAAGCTGAGTATAAGAAAGAGTGTCTCAGAGGCCTTGACCTGCAGATGTATTGGCAGTTTTGGGATGGGAGGGTGGGTGGGGTGACTTTGTACTTACCTGGAAGGTGGGGAGAGTGGGGTGTCTCCAGAGGAAGAGGTTTCAATGCCCCACCTTCAAAGATTGGTGCTCCTCCCCTCCCCAAGGCCTTCTAGGGAATGGGTCATCTGGTCTGACCCACCCTAGCCCTTCAAGGCCCAGGTGTCCCCTCCCCATATTCCACCGAAGTAGGTCAAGGGGAGAGAGGCTGGGGGATAGGGGTGCCCAATAGGGAACTATATAGCCACCTTGGCTAGTGTACCCAAGGCCCTGCAGACCCTGCCTTGAGATCTTGCTGTGTCTACACAGAGATTTCATACCCTTTCAGGACTCAGGAGTCGGTCCTTCCTAGGTGCCGGGCGCTCTGAACACAGGAATCCAGGCCCCCAGCCCTCCCTCATACTCAGGAGTCTAGGTCCCCAGCCCTACCTCAGGGTAGTCCAAATTCCCGGCGGCTTCCTTCCCCCCCAACCCCCCACGCCCCCACCTCCGCCACCCGCCCACCCCGGAGTCCAGCCCCAGCCCCGCCCCCTCCCCGCCCCACCTCCTCCTTGGCAGCCCCCCCCCCACCTCCTCTCGCTCTATCGGATCTTCGTCCTCGTCGTCCTCGCCATCCTCCACCGTCGAGTACTCCTGCGTGAAAGGCACGGCTCCCTCGGCCGAATGGAAGCGCAGGCGGTACAGCAGCCGCACCCACTGGCCGAACTCGCGGTCTCGGGTCTCGGCCGGGGCCCGCAGCTGCAGGTAGAAGGCGCGGCCGGTGCGGAACTTGACCTTGAGTTGCCAGCGGCTTTCGTCGTGGACGAAGAGCTGGACGAACTGCAAGGGGAACAGCCTGGGAGGGCGGAAGGGGCAGCCTCAGGTTCTGACGCTCCCTGGCTCGGCACGGTGATTTCCCGCCTAGGCGGCGGCCTCGGCCTTCGCCACTCTGTTCCCACGCGGCCGCCAGAGGGCGCCGGCCAACACCCAAGTTCACGTCCCTCCCGCGGCTCCGAGTAAAAGCGAAGTCCGCAGCACCTTCACCACCAGACCCTGCAGGATCTGCCTCCTCTGTTTACCTCTCTGCTCACTCTCTCACTCACTCAGCCCCGGCAACACCGGCCTCGTTGCTGTTCCATAAACCTACCAGGCGAGCTCCAACCTCAGGACCACTGCACAGGCTGGGAAATCTTCGTCCAGCCAGCCCCGTGGCTTGGCCCCTTCATCTTGTGTCTTTCTCAAGAAGCGCCTTCTCTGGGAGAAGGTCTGTTTACAACCCGTGGCTTACTTGCAACCATGTCCACCCTTGCAGACCTCCCCACTCCCTCTACCCCATCTGATATGTCTCCACAGACCTTACCCCATTGGACAAATTGTCATTTATTCTGTCTGCCTTCCCAGAGGGGTTGTTTGAAGACAGAGATTTTGGTCCCATTTTGTTCGCCGCTGTTCCCCGAGTACCCAGAGCTCACACATGGCAGGTGCTCAATGGATGCTTGTTGAGAGGGTGGATAATTTGGCCCATGTCACACAACAGGGATTTGAACCCAAGTCTTATCCACGTTCTTACCCACAACACGGGACAGCCATATACCACCCTCTGGCCCAGCAATACTACCTCTAGGAATTGATCTTACAGACACTCTCACGCCTGTACCCATGGATGCCCTCTGCCTACCACACTGGCTATAATCTCAAGACACCAGGCACAACACTATTGTCAGTTAGATAGGTGGCTCCATCTGTTATGACATTCCCCAAATGGCAGAATAACAGTTGATGTTTACAAAGCGCTGACCCCGTGCCAGGGGCTGTTCTAAGCACTTCACAAACATTTACTCAGTTTAGCCCCTGACAGCCCTAGAAGGTGGGCTCTCCTCTTATCCCCATGTTCCAGATGGGGAAACCGAGGCACAGATAGGTAGGGAACTTGGCTAAAGCCAGTGAAGAAGAGGTGAAGCCAGGATTTGAACCCAGGCAGGATGGTAACAGCACCAGATGCAAGCTTGGGGTCCAAGCTTGTGCATGTCCAAAAAAGGATGTGGTGGTTGTACTTATGTTGATATGAAGTGAATGTTGATATAGTGCTGAGGAGGGAATAAGCAGAGTGGAAAAGTAGCATGCACCTGCAGCTGGTTTTAAAGGAAGGGCAAACACCCACAATATGCTTATCCCAACTGGCCCAGGCTAGCTCCAAGCTGCAAAGCAGGTTAGAAGTGAGGAACTAGGGGCTGAGTGAGTCTTGATGCTTTATTTGCAGAGCAAGCTCAGTGTTTTTACCTTGACGGTATGTTTATTTGGGGGACAGTGTTGAAGGAGATTATGGGGGTTCCAAGCACCCCTTGGCACTGTCCTTAGTCTCCCTCCCACTGAAGGTCATGACTCAGTGAGCAGTGAGGTCAATTGGTGGGATAGATTAGCACTGAAAGGAAAAGGAGCAGTGTAGAAGAGAAAATGCCCCGGTGCACCGTAAGGCGTCAGCATACTGCTTTGTGGAATGTTCTAAACTTCTACAGGGGCAATACATAAAGGCTGTAAGTAGCCTTCATTTAGTTAGGTCAGAATCAGATTCTGCCATCAAGTGGGTTGCAAAAGAACTTTTTAGATTTCAGAACTGCAGACAAAGAACTGTGGGCCCCTTTGAGTGTGTGTGTGTGTGTGTGTGAGATGTGAGTCTTGCTCAGTGGGGAGCCTGCTTCTCCCTCTCCCTCTCCCTCTGCCATTCCCCCTGCTTATGCTCTCTGGCTCTATCTTTCTGTCAAATAATAAATAAAATCTTAAAAAAAAAAAAAGAATCATGAGATCAGTAAGGATGAGGTACCTGAGATTCCAATCCCAACCCAACCCCTGAACCACTGTGGGTCTCTGGGTAATTGGCTCCCCTCTCTGAGCCTCGGTTTATCTCTTCAAAGGATGGGGCTAAGGGGCCCCAACATGTGAGTATGTCGGAGATGAGGTTACCTGCATGGCCTACAGGGTGCCGGGTATGTGGCAGGTACTGCATACATGCTTATTCTTCTGATCCTTGCCAGGGCGAGGCTGAGGACTGTCCCTCTCATGTCCATCTATCTCTGATTTCTAGCCCCCATGGATTGCCCTCCCCTTGTTCCCCTGGGTGTACAGCAGCCCAGTGGGCTGGCCGCCATCCAAGACTCCTGGCCCTGGGAGTCATCTGTGTGAGAGGAGGTGCTGCAGGGAGGGGGCCCAGGATGCCCAGAGCTGGGGATGGAGGAGGTCTAGGCTGGGATGGGGGCAGTCACCCAAAGAGCTGCAGGTGTCCGTTATCCTTGGCAGGGCCGGCCAGCAGCAACAGGTCGGGGAGTTCCAGGGCTGGGCTGGAGGCTGCCACCCCCATGGTGACCTTGTTGGCGACTTCTCCTAACCGGGTCACCTGGGGCCAGGGGTGAGAGGTTAGAAGGCAGACAGATGGAAGGCAGGATTGGTGGGATTAAGGGTCATGAGCCAAGTGTATTAAACACCAAGTCCGGGGTCAGATATCCTGGGGTCAGAGGTCAAGAGTTATCCGGGTGTGAAGTCAGGGAAAATGAACCAAGGAAATCAGAGGCGAGGGTTCACAGAGAAGCTAAAGGTCTAGAAGCATGGGGGTGGGTGTTGACCCAGAATCCCAGGAGATGAACTTTAGAGGAGAATGGTCAGAAGTCGGCAGAGCAGGGGTTCCCCAAGTCAGGACAGGGCTCAAGCCCAGGCTCCGTATCAGGGGGTTCTGGGGCTCCACACCTGCACAAAATTGCTCTCAAAGATGGGGAAGTCTCGCAGCTGGTCGAACTCGCCGCTCAGGAGGTGGCGTTGGAGCCGTCCGGGCCGGCCCGTGGGATAGGCTGGAACCAGGGGGCATTCTAGAGAGGCGAAGTTCGAGGGGTCTAGTCCAGGAGACTGGGCCGGGGGCCCCCAGCTGGTAGGGCCCAGGGAAGTCCCACTCTGAGGGTAGGGGAATCTGGGCTATCAGTCTTCGTATCGTCGGCCCCATCCCTCACCTGGTGCAGCGCCACCAGGCCCGGCTCCGCCTCTCGCCTGCCGTCCCACCCGGTCCCTCCTCACCTGTTCCACTGGGGGCCAGCTTAGCCTCGTGCCCCCGCATCATCGCAACGCCCCGCCCCATGGGGAGAGCAGAGGGAGGTGCCGGCGGAGAAAACCGGTGGGTGGGGCCGCGGGCTCTATCACGTCACAACTCGGCAGACCCGCTTTAACGTCACCGAAGAGACGCCCGTTGTTGTGACGTCATCATAGGGGCGGCGCCCAGAGACCTCGATGAAACTGTAGCCACCCGGCTGACGTCATACCCCTGGGGGCGCTAGTGCGCATGCGCAAAGAACTGGCGCAGGCGCATGGGCGTGCCGCTACATAGCGCCCGGCTCACTCCCTCCCCTGGCCTGATGGGAAGGGGTTAAAATGGCGGCCGCCGGCGCTGTAGCTACTCGGCTGCTCCTGCTCTTGCTCATGGCGGCAGCAGCTCCCAGCCGGGCCCGGGGCAGTGGCTGCCGGTCCGGGGCCGCTCTGCGGGGGGTGAGTACTCATTGGCTCTGCACGGGGGGTGGGGCTGACGGAAATCCTGGGTCTCGGGTGTTTAGGTTGGGTAAGGTGGGAATGAGGCATTGCAGGGCCAAGAGGGAAGAAGAGGTGAAAGTGAGTATAGTTAGGAAGGCTTTAGCGCGTGAATATGCATGAGGGGGCGGGGCTTGGATCGGATATTGGTCCCTGGGCTTTCGGTGCTGTAAGAACGAGGATGCGCCGAAGGAGGTTGGGGCAAGAACATCGTGTTAACGTTGAAACGCTAGGGATCCGCAGTCGTTAAATATGCATGAGGAGGTGTGGCCCGGGTGGAACCTTGGCGAATCAGACGTAGGGGCGGCTAAAACGAAAAGGGCAGAGAGGCTCTCGAGTTATTGGATAAAGTCCTGCCTCCTGAATATGCATAAGGAGGGCGGGATCTTGAGTTGGAGGATTAAAATCTGGGCACCGGGTTGCGCAGGTGTGAGGGTTGCGTAGGTGCCAGGGCGTGGTTGGAGGACGCAGAGGTAGGAGAAATTTGAATTTGGAGAAATGGACGGCGTGGAGCCTTGTATGTACTTGATAAGGGGCGGAACTCGGGCGGCAGCGTCGCTATTGTGGCTGTTAAGGTGAAAACGAGGCCACTTGTATATTAGGTTGGGAAGGAAGCTCAGGTATCCTTTAACCCACGAATGTTTACGATGCCAGCCGTGAAGACAGTTGCCTTGGAACTGGAGATGGTTGCCTTGGAAACAAAGTTACGCTTCTTTGCAGGCTTTGGTTTTCTGGGGACCGTCCAGATCATGAATTTTCATGAAATGGCCGGTTCCTGGTGGAATCATGGTGGACAAGTGTCAGTGTTTGGATATGAATGTGAAAGTAAGGTTCCTCCTTCGGCCTGCGTCTGCCCTGGGGTCCGTGGGTCCTGCCCTGCTGAGGGCTCTGATGGTCCTCACCTGGGGACCTCTCTCTCACCTGCAGGCGGGAGCAGAAGGTCGAGAGGGTGAGGGCTGTGGCACCGTGGGGCTGCTGCTGGAGCACTCATTCGAGATCGGTGAGTCCAGCAACGTCCTTGTCTGGGCACTTTCCTGGTGCCCCGTGAAGTCAAGAACTTGGGTCTGGGTGCTACCCAGTGTGAGACATGCCATCCATTTACTAAAAGTTTTGCCCCTCAGTGTGTTTGCATTATTCTGGGGAGGTTGGGGCAGGGAGGACATGAGAGAGAAGGAACCCTACCTTTGAATACTCCCTTTATCTGTAAGACAAATCCTAGTTTCAGAAAGGCAGTGCAGCAGTAATAAACTCAGAGCAGACTTCTTAGACTAGTCACCCTGTGCCCTGCACTAGGGGCTAGACGCTCTGCGTGTATTCACTCATTTGCCCTTGCTGCAGTCATGCAACTTAGTAGGTATTAGAGATAGCCCCATTTTCCAGAAGGGGAAACTGAGGCTCAGAGGGGCACCACACAAGGTCCTTCTGTCAGTGAATGGTAGAGCCCGGATCTGCTGTACAGCCCAGCTTAAATAACTACGATTCAGGTGTTCAGATTTCTAGAGCACAGAGGTCAGTATGGCCCAGAGGTCCAAGCCCCCAAACTCTGGGGCACTTCTTAGAAACGCTGAAGCTGGGACCCTCCACAGACCTCCTGACTCAGACCCTGGCCTCTGCCAGGAAAGCCCCACTGGTTCTGACATGGCCCAGTGGTTGGAAGCCCCTCTATTTTGCAGTTGGGAGAACTGAGGCTTAGAGAGATTAGGTGACTGTCCCTGGGTCACCTGGCAAGGCAGAGGCAGGGCTTAGGAGCTGTGGTGTCTAGACATCTGCTGTGGGCTGCCCTGTGAGATAGGAGGGCAGGACATGGTGGGGGGTGGGTGTCCCCACTTTGCAAGTGGGAAAATGGGGGCTCGGGAGGGGGAAGCAACCTGGTCATTGCAAGGGGTTCAGTGATGGGGTGGCTGCTGAGCCCTGATTCCCCACAGATGACAGTGCCTACTTTCGGAAGCGGGGCTCATTGCTCTGGAACCAGCAGGACGGCAGTTTGTCCCTGTCGCAGCGACAGCTCAATGAGGAGGAGCGGGGCCGGCTCCGGGTGAGGAGGGGACCCGGGGCTTGGCTGGGGTGTGGGGGGACCTGTGTCTTGGAGCATGCCATGCCATATCGTTAGCTCGTCTCACCCTTCCAGGTTCAGCCAAGATGCTTTACAGTCAGTTAGGAGGAGATTTGCTGGGGAGGAGAAAGAGATCCCCGTAAAGGCCACAGTTAAACAAAAGAAGGTTATTTCTACCATAGTGTGCTTCGTGGCTTCCTCAAGGCCAGGCTCCTCCCTGGCCTGGCCTGGTCCTCCCTAGGGATGGTGCACGGAGATGCAGCAGGCCAGAGGAAGAGAAAAAGGAGGCGCAGAGAGAGAAGCCATCTTTTGGGGACGGCCCACCAAAGCTGCTACAGTCTACTTGCACTCTCTCCCTTTAGCCAGATGTAGTTGCCAGGGAGGCTGGGGATGCAGGTTTCATCGTGGGCAGGCACGTGCCCATGGGCGCCCTCCCTGTGGGAGGTGGTCCACCCCAGCCAGCCTTGCTGTGTGCTTCCCATGTGGTTCTTTGTCACAGCTGCCTCTCAAGAGAATTTGTCACTCCTGTGACTGGGGAGTCTAGGTATGGGGTGGGCCCAGGTGCAACTGGATCCAGGTTTGAGGAAAGTGTCCTTGGGACTCACTGCATCCCTGGGCTGGGCTCTACTGCCCTTAAGGTGGCTTCTCCCCCAGGTGGAGCACCCAGTGGCTCCTGGCCTCACTCACCAGCAGGGCCACCCACTGGGAAAAGTTCTGGGCTAGGGGTTAGGGGGATGGTGGTGGGGTGAGACGGGGGAAGGGTCCCCTGGGCCCGGTGGCAGTCCAGGCCTGGCTGGCGGGGGCCACTCATTGTCCTTCTCACTGCCACCCTCCTCTGCCCTGCAGGATGTGGCAGCCCTGAACGGCTTGTACCGTGTCCGGGTCCCTCAGCGCCCTGGGGCCCCTGATGGCCCAGAAGCTGGCGGTTATGTCTCCTCTTTTGTCCCTGCGGTGAGTCAGTGACGGGGACCTTCCTTGTGCCTCCCACCTGCCCCAGCCTGGCTTCCACCATTTGTGCCCCAACATTTATGGACAGGGAGGACTCAGACCTGGCCTTGCCCGCAAGGGTCCCCTGGGCTGGAGGGGGACAGTCCACGTGGTGGGCCCTTCGATGGGACATCACAGGACCTCATGGGGAGGCTTTTGCACTTGGACTTGTGCCCGAAGGAGGGGGAACCCATGAAGGGCTTTGAAAGATCCTTCTGGGCCCTGTGAGAGGGGTTGGAGACTTTGGGGTCTTGACGTGGGCGAGGTCTGGGTGGCAGCCCTGATCCCCCTGCCCTCCCCAGTGCTCCCTGGTGGAGTCGCACCTCTCGGACCAGCTGACTCTGCACGTGGACGTGGCTGGCAACGTGGTGGGCGTGTCAGTGGTGACGCATCCTGGGGGCTGCAGGGGACACGAAGTGGAAGACGTGGACCTGGAACTGTTCAACACCTCTGTGCAGCTGCAGCCGCCGGCCACTGCCCCGGGGTGAGGGTGGGCAGGGTGCGGGCGCTCTGGGGTGAGGGCGCGCGGGGTGCGGGTACAGGGCAGGGGCGTGGGCAGTCCGGTCTCTGTCTCAGCCGTCCTTCTGCTGGCTTTGCCGTGTCCTCGTTGGCTGCCCCAGCCCCTTACCCTCTCTCCTTCTCCGCCCACCCCTAGTCCTGAGACCGCAGCCTTCATTGAGCGCCTGGAGATGGAGCAGGCCCAGAAGGCCAAGAACCCCCAGGAACAGAAGTCCTTTTTCGCCAAATATGTGAGTGGAGCTCTGCCTGCCCCTGCTCCCTTCCCTCCTGAGTCGCCCTCTGCCCTTCTCTCCCCTGTGGCCCTCGGCCTGTTCCTCATCCTCCAGGCCTCCTGTGCGTGGGGCTTGCTTGTCGCCTCCGGGCCCATCCCCTGGCACCTGGGTTGAGCCCAAGGCCTGGGCGGAGTGGGTGAGGACTATGGGCCATGCGCATGCCTCCGCCTGGGTCTGTTCATGGCAGGGGTCGCACGGCATCCAGGCTCAGCAAACGGCCGGCCCAGAGCCAGGTGGCGGGGTGAGACGGGGAAGGGTCCCCTGGGCCCGGTGGCAGCCCAGGCCTGCCTCAGGCTGGGGGCAGGTGCAGTACAGGCAGTGTTGGTCTTGAACAGAGGCCTGTCTGGAGGAAGGGCAGTGAGGAGGGCGGTGGTCAGGGGAGGGATGGGCAGTACTGGGGGGGGCTGGGACGAGGCCTGAGCTGGGCCAGTACTGTGAGGCTGAAGAAGGGAAGGAGACAGAGATTTAAATGGAACGGGGAGCTTTGGAAAGGAGAGGCTGGGTGGGGTCCTCCAGCCGGGCCTGGGATGCTGGTGGCTTTGAGAAGGGGCGGTTAGGGGAGGTAGGGCTGGTGCTCGGGAGGCTGGCTGGAGCTGGAAAGGGGCGGGCCTGTGCTGCTGGGCTGGGGCTGGTGGGGGGTTGCTGGGGGCACTGGGGCAGAAGGCTGGTCCACCCAAGGCAAGGGAAGGAGACAGCGGAGGCCGCTGTGGGTGGGAGGATGCCAAGCCCTACTGCCCTGAGTGTGGTGCCTGTGGGGCCTCCGTTGGTTTGCCAGTAGCTCCTGACAGCTGCACTGTGGGGAAACGGAGGTCCAGAGAGGCCAAGAACCCACTGCCCCAGATCTGCCCTCCCCAATGGCCACAGGACCCCACGGCCACCCCTGGCCCTGACCTGTGCCCCCTCCCTCCTCAGTGGCACCTCATCCTCGGGGGGGCTGTGTTGCTCACAGCCCTGCGTCCTGCCACCCCGGGGCCCACGCCGCCGCCGCAGGAGGCCTGAGTGAGGACTGAGCCCCCTCCCGCCTCCACCTTCCCTGCACCCCACCAGCCCTTCCCCAACCTGTAGTGATGTAGGGGACCTGGGCCCCCTTCCCTCACGTGGCCTCCCCTCACGCCGGCTCCCCTACCTTCCTGCCCTGGGGGAATGTGGCTCATACTCACTTCTCTTCTTTCTGTCTCTCTCTTTGTTTGTCCATCGTCCCATCCTCCCACCTGGCCCACAGTGGATGTACATCATTCCTGTCGTCCTGTTCCTCATGATGTCAGGAGCTCCAGACGCCGGGGGCCAGGGAGGGGGTGGCGGCGGGGGTGGTGGTGGGGGCAGTGGCCGCTGAGGGGCCAGGGCATCGGTGCCTGGTCCTCTTTCATCCAGGCAACTCCCTTCCTGCCAGAATGCTCCTGTCCTTGATCATCCCAAGAAGGATTTGCTAGCTCCTCCCAGCTCCATCCCATGAGGGTAGAAGGACTCCTCCCCAGGAGTCCTTTCCCTCTGGGCGGACGGGTGGCCAGATTCTGGTGCACCCTGCCTTCCCCTGTGGTCCCTCCGTGGCCCCAAAGACTTCCTCTTGCCCACAGCATGGAGCTCGAGCTCCTGGTCCAGCTCTGACCTTGTGTTTGTCCCCCTTTCCCCTGAGCCTCGTAGTCTGGGAACATGCCGAGTTCTCTCCAGCCTCTGTGCCTTTGTTCGTGGTCTTCTTGCCCTGCCTGTCCCTGGCTAGGCTAGAGGGTCCCTCTACCTTGTCTGACACTGGATTGGGCCACGCACTTCCCACCTGTCTGCCCTTGAGGGGCCTGGCACAGAGCAGGTGTGGACTGGCCATGGGCGCCCCCTGGGCCCCATTCCTCCCAGCAGCGCTGCCTTGGGACACCTCTCCGGCCTTTATCTGCCCATGGCTCTGAGCAGGAGTTTAGGTGTCCTGCCCCATCAGGATGCCAGGCCTCCCATAGGCTTTGGGGCATGAAGAAATGATTTTTAAAGTAAAGACAAAACAAACTAATATTTAGTAGAGTTGAGGGCCGGATGATGTAAATAGAATCCCTTCCCCTGCCTGGAATGTCTTCCCTGGGACAGGCCACCAGGAGAGGACTGCTGGCCTTTCTTATTTATCACCACCTCCCCTTTGTCTATTTAAAAATATCGACGATATATTGAGATACATCAGGGTTTTGAAAAGGTGCGACTTCCAGCAACCAAAGGCACCCGTTGATTTGGTTCCAGGGAAGTCCTGGTGTACAGGCTTGATTGAGTTCCGCCGCTCCGCTCTGTGTATTATTCAGAAGCACACAGAAATGGCCGGCACGGTCCCTGAAATGCCGTGTAACGCTCCGCAGTGTTGTATGGCAGTTTATTAAACCGTTCCCCAAATGTTCAACGTTTAGCTTCCTGCTGGATGTGGTTATAAATAGCACAACAGCGAGCGCTCTCCAGTCTCTCTTTGGTGAGTTTGAATTATTTCCTGGGGATGCATGACCAAAAGTGGAATTACGATGGCAGATTGGAAGCACTTTTCTGAAAAAGTGGTGCATTCGTGTGGCTCTGCTGTCAAAACAGCGTAAGAGGTGTGTGGTGGACAGTTGTTTCCCCCGCTTGCTCTCATGTGCTTCATTTCCCTCCTCGTGTCTGTACCAGCGCGGGCAGGTAGGGACACACGCTGTCCTCCTTTTTGTAACGCACAAGTAGCGAATCCCCTACACAGCCTTGCCCTTGCTTCTTTGCTCCTGCCCCGTATATTCTGGAGACTTCTCCTCGTGGGGGACTGGCCTCGTCTTTTGTGCCCCACCAGAGACATGCGCCCGGAGCTCATTCAACCTGGCCTCCACCTACGGATGTCACCCCTTTTCACAGATGCAGCTGTAACCAAGATGAAACCCCAGCGGCGGCCAAAGGAAGGTGGCGTTTGTAAACGTGACCCATGTTGCTAAGTTGCTCTCCATGGAGCAAACGCCAGTCCCCTTTCCCCCACGACGTCGCCAGCAGATGGCTCAAACCTCTCCGTGTTGTGAGGCTCTGCATCTCTCTCAAGAGGGAAGTGGAGCCCGGTAGCACCAATTGGGATTTTCTGGGAACCATTCTTGTCCTTTGCTCAAGGGCAGCACTTAACGATTTTGAATTCCTCTTGTGATTTGTCTGACTCCTCAAGCCACCCTGTCTGTTTTCTGGTCCCTCTGGATTCCTGTCCTGCTGTGGCCCTTCCTTTGGCCCTTCTCTTCCCTCAGACCTCGCTCCCAGGGGCCAGCCACTCCCCGCTGTACTGCAGCAAGTGGCCTGAGAGTCCCAGACAGTCCCACCGATTTGCAGTTCCGCGGTATTTTCTTCGACTGTGTTGTTGTGTTACACACAACATTGGGGGTTGTCGTTCGACCCGTTTCTTTGTGGCTTTAATACATAAAACAGTGTTCCAGGGGTGCTTTCCTGTCTGTGCTCCACGGGAATTGCCCCCATGGTGTTTCCTCGTGCTTTCTTGGACAAGGTTCAGACTCGGAGTTCCTAACCCTTCGTCTCACTGGCAGGTGCATTCCTGCCCCAGTCATTTGTCGGACCATTTTGTAATTTTTTAATGGATTGAGATTGAGCTCTTTACCTGATTACCTTCTTTTCCTCTAAGACTCTCTGAATCACTCTGGAGCCAGCAGGGTTAATCTGCGGTATATTCCAGTCACTGTCTGAGCTACTTTGGGCTCCTTGGGGCTCTGTCCTCATTAAAATTTTCTAATTCTTGCCTCTCCCTGGAGAGCCCACTTACTATTTCATATTATTGACCAAGGTATCCAGGGATATAGCAAGGAACTCAAAAGATACCATAGGATCCAAAGCAAAGAGCCTTCCGCTCACCCCAGCCTGGCACCTGTTCCCCTCACCGGGGGCAGCCTGAGTTTCCAGTCTCCTGCTTGTTGCTCTGGAGATACTCTCTACATAAACAAGCAAACATCTGTGTAAATAGTTTTACAAAAATGTGTAGCTCTAGTTTTTTTTTTTTAAGATTTTATTTATTTGAGAGAGAGAGCACAAGTATGGGGAGAGGGACGGGGAGAGGGAGAGGGAGAAGCAGACTCCCTGCTGAACAGGGAGCCCGATGCGGGGCTCGATCCCAGGACCCCGGGATTGTGACCTGCGCTGAAGGCAGACGCTTAACTGAGCCACCCAGGCACTCTGGAGCTCTAGTTTTTTTCTCCCTAAGTTGGAGAGGTTTCCATCTGGGATATAAAGTGCATCCTCATTCTGTGATGTAGCTGGCTCGGAGTTGACTTCCTTGGTCCCCGTGGAGGGACCTGCAGGTTGTTGCAAGCAGTGCTGCAGGAATCCCCATGCGCCCGCATCAGTTTGCATACATGCACATGGGTCTGCAGGACACACTGCCAGAGGGGGACTTGCTGGGGGCAGCCTCAGCCACCTCCCATCCACACTGGAGCCCTCTTGCTGACCATCAAACCCGTCTCCCGCTCAGACGCCCCTCCTGGTCTCCAGACCCTTGGCTCCTCCCCCAGGCTGTGCCTCTGGGAGAGTCTCTGCCACCCATCGGCCCCCAGTCCCCCCAGTCGGAGCCCCTGCAGGAATCCTTACTCCGGGAAGTGGCCTCACAGACCAGAGCACTGCGGTGCTGTACTCTGCTGTTCCTTCCTGCCTCACCCCTTCTCCTGTCCCCCTTGGCCCCAGCCCTGGCCTCATCCTCCCCCACCTGGACCATCAGCCCAGCCTCCTTCCCTGGCCTCAGCGGGGGGGGATTTCTGACACCAGAGCTGCCCCCCACTCCTCCCCGGCTCTGAGCCCTCCCATGGCTGCGTAGTGCCCTCAGGACAAAGTCCCAGCCCCTCAGCCTGGCCTTGGAGGTCTGTTAGTTTCCAATCTGTTCCTCCTTTTCAGCCTCATTGACGAGCACCCCCCAACCTCAATGAATGAGTCCCTCAGATACCACCCAGCCAGGCTGCAGGCACCCTCTAGGCCCCATGGCCCCATCCACCTTTCTGCCATATGCCTCCCTCTCTGTCCCCATGGAGCTCAGTGCCCACTCTCTCCCTCCTGCACCCTTACGCTGGCCTCCTGACCTCTGGTCTAAGGTGGGAGAGCACCTGCAAGGTAAATGCTCAGGGAAAGGATTGCCTCCCTCCCCAGTTTCCTGCCTTGCCCTTTGGATGCCCTTCTTTGCCCTACAAAATGTTACCTGCTTCCTGGCATTTAGGAAACCCCTTTCCCAGCCCAGCGTTTCATATGGTCACTTAGGTATACTTAGCACAGAGTTATAGGATAGGCAATCTTTTAAAATATGTAAGGCTGATTTTAGTATATTTTAAGACTCTACTATCCAGAATTGTGCATTGTAGCAGGTGGCTTTTGGAATGAGTTCTATAAGCTCCTTTATTTAACCCATCAGAGAGACTCCATGGTGAGGATCAGAGACCAATCCCTGGGGCTTCTTTAGCTGTCACTCATCTTTGCCTGCACCCACCTCCCAGTCAGCAAGGCATAATGGTGTCATTACAAAGGAAAACTCAATTTGGCCCAATTCCTAGAAATAGGCTACCAAGCAAACTCTGTAAATCAAATCCCACTTTCCTTAGTTTCCCATAGTAGGCATGTGTGCATTTCCATGGCAACACAGAAGAGAATCCACCCATAGGATGACTTACAAACATGAAATCTGGAGGTGTAAATTGGCATACCAAGAAGCTTGCTGGGTGTGATGTTTACATATTGGCCAGGAGTAAAAATTTTACTTTTACAGAATTTTGCTTGACATCATTCCTGGTGTCTAATACAGCTGGGTTACAGTTCTGTTCTTTATCAGTAGGTGGTGATAAAAGATTTCACCCTGCCTGAGAATGCCTCTCAGACCCATGGGATGCTCTTCTGGATACTCTGGGGAGGTCAGGCCCACATGGACCCTCTCCCTGAAGAGAAGTGCCTTGCAGGGGGTGCTCTTAGCCCTTGGGAAGGTCGGGGTTCCCATGAAGCCTCTGTCCTAGCAGATGCTGGTCTTCAGGAACACCGATGCCTATTTTCTCATCTGTGAAGTGGGAGTCAGGTGAAATCCTCCCATGCTCCATGCTGCCTGAGGAAGAGAAGATGGTGGCAGGTTGGGGAGGAGAACGGGGCAGAAAGGAGGCAGCCCCCTTCTCACCAAGCTCATACAGGAGTCCAGGGATCGGGAGAGTGGAGGAGCCAATTCCTGGCCAACTGCAGGGTGGCCCAGCCAGCCCCACCCTGGCACTTACGTGCAAGTGTCTTTAGGCAACTCACGCCCTGTCTCTAAGCCAGTTCCTTGGATCCTCCTTCCTGGGCTGGGAGCAGGCCTCATTCCTCCAGGCAGTGGCCAGCATCCAGGACAGACAAAAAAGAGAGAAAATGGGTGTCACAGAGGCCCTTCCACCCAAGGGGGGCTCTGGCTTGGCAGCCCTGCTCCAGGCTGTCCAGCCTCTTGCCACAAACCCTGCACAGATCCCTGGGAGGATGTCAGCTCTGAACTTCAGGGAGGGAGAGGAAAGGAGGGGGAGGCAAAGAAGAGGATCTCAGAGCTCCTGCTGAGGATGCGGCTGGCTGACAATGGAGGGGCCTCCCTGACACAGGGAGACTGGGAGACAAGGCGCAGAGGAAAGGAGGCCAGTGGAGGGGAGAAGTCCTGGAGGAGAGAGAGCAGAGGTGACAGATTCAGAGAGGAGAGAAAGGAAAGAGGGAGAGAGATTGGAAAGGAGGAGGAGAGAGAAGGGATGGAGATGAGCAAGAGGGGAGCAAGGAGGAAAGACTGGAAGAGAAAGTGTAGGGGGAAACATGGAATGAGGAGAGGGGGAAAGAAGATGAGTGAGAAGACGGACTGGGGGGGTACCGTGAGAGAAGGAGGCGGAGAGGGGAGAGGAAAGGAGACCGTGGCGGGGAGAGCGAGGCTGGGGGAAGGAGAAGGAGGGAGAGAGAGGAAGGGACAGAGTCGGAAAATGGAAGGCAGAGGAAGGAGACGGTCGGGGGAGAAGGGGAGGGTGCGGAGCTGGAGGAACGGCCCGGGAGCAGCTGAGACAGACGGGGTAAGAAGGCCGAGACGGCAGGCGGGGAGAGGGGAAGAAAGGGAGAGCAGGGGAAGCAAGGAGCGGAGAGCTTGCTGGCGGCCGGGATGCAGAGGCCAAGGCCGAGCGGGGCAGGCAGAAGGAAGGAAAGCGGGGCAAGGGAGAACGGCAGACGGGAAATAGAGAAAAGGAGAAAAAGGGAGACAGGAGTGTGGAGAGCGAGCGAGCGGGCCGGTGGGAAAGAGAAGGGCAGAGACGGGGAGAGGCCGAGAAAGGAGGGGTGTGAGGGAGGCTCGAGGAACCGGGAGTGGGGAGAGGAGGTGAGAGAGAAGTGGAAGAAAAGGGGTGGAGAGGGGAGAGCGCGAAGACCAAACTGAGAAGAGTGAGGGGAGGCTGTGCCACACAGAGCGTGGGGAGCGGCGGGAGAGCGAGAGGAGGAGGAGAAGGGATGCGGGGAAGGAGGGGGAGGAAACACTGGCGGGAAGAGGGGCCCGGCCGCGGCCAGAGCGCGCACGCGCACCGGCAGGCACAGGCGCGCGCACAGGCGCAGGAAGGCGCGCGCGCGCCCCGAGGCCGGGGCCGGGGCCGGGGCCGCTGAGGAGGGGAGCCGGGGGGAGCCGACCGGAGACGAGGAAAGCCGAGAGCGAGGGTAGAGGGAAGCGCGGGAGGCGGAGACGCCGCTCCCTCCTCAGCGCCCCGCCGCCGCCGAGGGAGAGGACGGCTCGACAGCCGCGAAGACGGAGATGGTGCGGAGCCAACGGTGTGGGGAAGGAGCCGGGCGACGAGGGGGACCGAAGGAACGACAGAGCCAGCACTAGCGAAGAGGGAAGGGAGGCTTTGCCGCCTCCCGGGAGGGGACGCCCTTCCAGGTCGCGGGCGGTGGCCCCGCCCCGGTGCGCGAGGAGCTGCAGAGGCCGGTGGGCTGATGGTCCCCGGAGCTGGCAGGACGTGACGGGAGGTGCATGACGTGTGAAACACAAATCACGGGGCCGTTTCTTCGGAGGCAGGAGACGCGTATCGCCGGCCCGCGGGGACGCCCGGCGCGGCGCGTGGGTGCCAGAGGGGCCTCCCGGCTCTAGGAGGCAGCAGGGGGCCCGGGCCTCGCAGGGGTGCAGCCCGCGGGGGGAGGCGCAGATGTGGGAGGAGGAGACGGAGGGACAGGAGAGGGTGAGGGCGACGCGCAGGGACGAGGAAAGGCGGAGAAATGGTGAAGGGAAATGGGAGGGGGGCACTGTCCGGGAAAGAGGAGAAGCCAGGGCGTGAGGTGGGGTAGAGTCGGAATGGCGGGAAGGACCCCGGGGTGAAGGCGAGTAGGGGAGAAGACGAAGGAGGAAAGAGGAGCAAAAAATCGATGAAAAGAAGGTACAGGAAGAGCCGAGTGAGAGTATGGATAGACGGGGGGCGGGGGAGATAGGAGACCGCATGGACCCTGAGCCTGTGTGAGGGACAGAGACAGAGGACAGAGAGGAGAGAAGGGAGCGGGGAGCGGAAAGCCGAAGGAAAAGATGTGCTCCCTGACTACAACCAGAAGAACAGGGGGTTGGTGTGAGAACCAAATACAAGGAAAAGAAGCTGGAGACGAAGGGGACAGGGGGAGAGGAAGAGCAGAGGCACAGAGAGCAGAGGGAGGGGAGAGGGTGCGGAGTGTAAACCAACATGGGGAGGACCCACCACACGGTGCCCCAGAGCGGCCCTCCTGTCAGCGCTGCTGTGGGAACTAGACAGAGCAGGACGCTCCAGGCTCAGGGACGCCACCTCGGTGTCATCCCCCCCCCACCCCCGTCGACATCTCCTGGGGAGCAAAGGGACAGGGTAGATGAGGGGGCTGAGTGAAGCGCAGGGGGAGGAGAGTGTGAGGTGGGACTAAAGTCCTGAGGAAAGGAGATAAGCTTCCAGAGAGGGTGAGAGCCACAGGACGGGAAGCCAGGCCAGTGGGGTTGGGGTAGATGAAGGTGAAGAAGGACAAGAGCATCGTTTCGGGGAGAAATGGGAGGGGTGTGTGTCTGGAATAAAGAGTAACTCTGAGGAGCACGATGAGAGGAATCAAGAAAACCTGTGTGGGTGTGTGCGGGGAGAGACGCAGATCAGGACAGAGAGGAGAGGGAGAGGAGGAGAAGCAAGGCCCAATCAAGAAGGTGTGAGCAAAAGAAACCAGAAGTGTGAGGGAAATTAGTGTGAGGAGGAAAGTGTGTGTCACAGATGGGGCAGAGATAGAAACTGTGTGGGGGACAGAGGAACAGAGGTGAGAAAGAAAAAGATGAAGAGTGAGACATGGAATCAGAGTCTGAGAGAGAGAATCTGAGGGAGGGAGAGTCTGAGAGACAGACGTAGTTTGAGAGATAGACTGAGAGTCAGAGTCTGAGAGAGAGAGAGAGAAAGAGAATCTGGGGGAGAGAGAACCTGAGAGAGACAGAGTCTGAGAGAGAGACTGAGTGAAAGAGTCAGAAAGAGAGAGTCTGAGAGACACAGAGAGAGTCATAGGGAGAGTCAGAGAGAATCTGAGAGTGAGAGTCAGAGAATGAGAGAGAATCTGAGGAGAGACAGTCTGAGTGAGAGAGAGTGTGTGAGTCTGAGAGAGAGAGAGACTGTGTGTGAGGGAATCTGAAAGAGTCTGAGTGAGAGTCTGAAAAAGTGAGAGAGAGAGAGTCAGAGAGTCTGAGTCTGAGTGAGTCTGAGTGAGACACAGAATCTGAGAAAGAGGGTGAGAGAGTCTGAGAGAGAGAGAGAGCGAGTCTGAGGAAGTCTGAGAGAATCAGAGAGGGAGAGTCTGAGAGAGAGAGTGAGAGCGAGAGAGAGCATCTGAGAGAGAGTCTGAGAGAATCAGAGAGTCTGAGAAAGTCTGAGAGAATCAGAGAGAATCTAAGAGAGTGAGAGCGAGAGAGTCTGAGGAAGTCTGAGAGCGTCTGAGAGTCTGAGAGAGAAAGTGAGAGAATCAGAGTTTGAGAGAGAGTCTGAGAGCGAGTCTGAGACAGAGTGTGTGTATGAGAGAGAATGAGAGATGGTGTGTGTGTGAGAGAATCTGAGTGAAAGAGAGTCAGAGTCACAGAGTGAGAGAGAGAGTCTGAAAGAGTGAAAAAGAGTGAGAGAGAAAGTGTCAGAGAGTCTGAGGGAGAGTCTGAGGGAGACACAGAGTCTGAGAGAGAGAGAATCTGAGAGAGTCTGACAGTCTGAGAAAGAGGGTGAGAGAGAGTCTGAGCATAAGAGAATCTGAGAGAGAGTCTGAGGAAGTCAGAGAGAGAGACAGAGTCAGAGAAAGAGATTCTGAGAGAGAGAGTGAGAGCGAGAGAATATGAGAGCGAGCAAGAGAGTCTGAGAGCGTCTGAGAAAGTCTGAGAGGATCTGAGAGAGAATGAGAGAATCAGAGAGAGTCTGAGTCTGAGAGAGAAAGAGTCTGAGAAAGTCTGAGAGAGGGAGACTGAGAAAGTCAGAAACAGAGAAAGAGGAGAGAGAGTCAGAGGAGAGTTTGAGAAAGTCAGAGATAGAGTGAGAGCGAGAGAGTCTGAGGAAGTCTGAGCGTCTGAGAGAGTCTGAGAAAGAAAGTGAGAGAATCAGAGAGAGATTGAGAGTCTGAGTCTGAGAGAGAGAGTCTGAGAGAATCAGAGAGGGAGAGAGTGAGA
>NW_023270718.1:5786263-5794367 GCF_011800145.1 Mirounga leonina
AGTCTCAGAAAGTCTGAGAGAGTGTGTGAGAGAGAAATAGAGTCTGAGAGAGAGTTTAAGAGAGTCTGAGAGAATCAGAGAGAGAGTCTGAGAGAAAAATTCTGAGAGAGTCTAAGAAAGTCAGTGAGAGAGAGAGTTTGAGACAGTCTGAGAGAGAGAAAGAGCGTCTGAGAGTCTGAGAGAGAAAGTCCGAGAGAATCAGAGTGAGAAAGAGTTTGAGGGAGGGAGAGTCTGAGAGTTTCGAAAGTCTGAGAGAGACAGAGAGAGAGAAATAGAAAGTCTGGGTCTGAGAGAGAGAGAAAGTCTGAGAGAGAGAAAGAGTCTGAGAGAGGGAGAGTCTGAGGAAGTCAGAGAGGAAGAGAGAGAGCAAGAGAATCTGAGGAAGTCTGAGAGAGAGAGTCTGAGAGAATCAGAGGGAGGGAGAGAGTCTGAGACAGTCTGAAAGGGAGGGAACAGACAAGAGAATTACGGTGGGACAGACACGCAGAGCGAGGGAGAGGGAGAGAGATCAAGGGAGACTGGCAGGCAAGTTCCTTTCGCCTCTGACTTCCAGTTTCCTTATCTGCTGCTCCAGGTGCTGGGAGCCTGGCAGCCGGCAGCAGGGCGGGGAGAGGTGGTAACTCATGGCTTAATGGCCGGAAGAATCAGCGCCTCCTCCAGGGGGCACTTGCTGCCTCCCATGTTCTGTTCTAGTACTTTCTTTCTTTCTTGGTCTTGACTCAGTCCCCTTGTCCCTCCCCTACACCAGAGAGCGGCTATTATCCACACTTTTTTTTTTTTTTTCCCCAATGAAGAAATAAAATTGGAGCTGAAATCTGTTGTCACCATCACTGTGAGGAGGAGACGATCTGCTGCTTCTCCAGGGGTGGTGACAGAGACTCCCAGTGTAGCCCTAAATCCCTTCTGCCTGGAAAATTCAGAGCTTCCACTACTATGAAGAAACAAAAAGAGAGAGGAAGCCGGTGGAATAGAAGGGGCATGGCAGAACAGAAGGTTTAACGAGAGGTGTCAGTGTGTGTAAATTACCTAGCACATAGTTGGTGCTCAATCAGTGCCCCTTCCCTTTTCTGTTGGAGAGCACTGAGAGCAGAAAGGAACAGAAGAGGCGGCAGAGAGGAAGGGAAAGGGGGAAGGAGATTGTGAGGAGGGGAGGCTGTGCTTGTAAAAAGCGCAGCACCCAGTAGGTGCTCAATAAATGCCCATTCCAGTCTTCAGGAGAAAGGAGACAAGTCAGAAAGAAGGTGAAGAAACCACCTTAGAGGAAAAATGGGAGGAAAAACAGCCTAAGGAGAGAGAGTCATTGAGGGAAATTGCTGGGCATACAGTAGGTGTTTATTAAGTGTTCTTTCCCCAGGAGAAACAAGAAAGACGGGTAGGGGAAGCTCCAGCAGAGAGAATGAATAGGAGAAGCTGTGAAGGAAGGAGACAATATATGTAAAGCAGTGGGCACACAGTAGGTGCTTAACATGCCCACTTCCCTCCTTGGTAGTGAGCACAGAAAAAGCAGCCGGGAGGAGGGAAGAAAGCAGAGAGGAAGAGAGAAGGAAGAACAGAGCCTGTGAGGCAAACAATGACAGACAGTGTATATAAGGAGCAGCACAGAGTAGGCTCTTAATACATGCCTATTTCCTCTCCTAGGAGAGAGCAGACAGGGCAGAGAACAGGGGAGAAGCTGGAGGAGAGAAGGGGCCCAGGAGAAGAAATGAAGAAAAGAGAGTGTGTGTAGGTTAGTCTGGGAGTACATAGGAAGCACTCAATAAATGCACATTGACTTCCTAGGGGAGAGAGAGAAGGGGGAAAGGAAGGTGCAGGCACAGGAAACGGGAAAGAAAGGTTGGCTGAGGAGGTTGAGGCTGGCGGGCCAGAGGGTGGAGGTAACCTCGAGAAGAACTGGCAAAGGAGAGGACGCACACAGAGGAGGCAGTAGGGGCAAATCATGGGGCACACAGGAGGTGCTCTGTAAATGCTTGTTCTCTTCCCCCAAAGGGCCTAGAGAACACAGGGAAGGGAGAAGCTGGCAGAGGGAGAGGGACAGGGAGAAAGAGGCAAGAGGAGGTCAGATGGGATGTTAATTGCCTGGCATACAGTAGGTGCACCATAGTTGCCTGTTTCCCCAAGAAAGAGCAGATGGAGCAGAAATGAAGGAACGGGGAGAATTGAGGGGGAGGAGAGCGTAAGGAGATTGTCTGGCATACAGTAGGTGCTCGATAAATGCCCGTTTCCTTCCCTGGCAAAGAGCAGAAATCAGCAGAGGGTAGCAGAGACCACAGGTCAGTGAAATGGGAGGGTGAGAGGAGAGTAGAGAAAGCACAGGCAATTGGTTCTCATACCGTAGGTGCTCAGTAAATGTCTGTTCTTTGCCTTGGAAGAGAACAGAGAGCCCAGAAAGACAAGGAGGGGACAGAGGAGAGAAGAGGAAGGAAGAAGGTATGAGGAAGGGAAAGTAGATGTGTAAACTACCTGGCACACAGTAGGTGTTCAGTGTGTGTCCGTTCCCTCCCATCCCCCACTCCGAGGGAGCAGAAAGTCAGAATAGAGAGGAAATCAGGAGAGAGGGAAGAAAGGAATTGGGGGAGAAAAAAGTATAGTAAGAGAGGAGACAGTTTGTAAATTTCCTAGCACACAGTAGGTGCTCCACAAGGTGCTTGCTTCTCTTCCCAGGAGACCAGGCAGATCAGGAAGAGGTGCAAGGAATCAGGGTGGAAGGGACAGGAGAGCAAGAGTATAAGGTGCAGAGGCAGTGTATGGAAATTGCCTGGCAAACACTAGGAACTTAAAAAAAATGCCCGTTTCCTCCAAGAATGGGAGCCAGAAGCTTAGGAAGAACAGCAGAGGGCACAGAGGAAGGGGCAGGGGAGACCAGAGGGTGCCAGAGGAGGCAAGGAGGCATTTCAGGTGCATACAGCAGGTGCTCCATAAATGCTTGTCCCCTTCCCTGGCAAAGCAGAAAGCAGGCTGGGAGGTCAGAAGGAGGAGGATGAGGGAGAAGGGAAGGGGGACTCTGAGGGTAGAGGCCAAAGCCAGGCCTCCTGGTGGCTGCCCCTCCCCTGGGGCCCCGGCCCACCCTCCAGCTGCCCAACTGGAGCCTGGACCAGGACAAGGGAGCATTGTCCAGGCTTGGCTCGGCCTGGGGACTGGGAAGGGCTGCTGTGTCTAGGGGGTGGGGCGCTGCCTGGGCTCTGAGTCACTCTGTGTCTCTGCATCTCCCCATCTCACTGTGTGCGCGTCTCTGAGTCTCTGTGTCCTGCCGTCCCACTGTCTCCCCTCTCTAAGTCTGTGGCCCCCTATTCTGGTCTCTGTTTCACCGTCTCTGGGTCCCCCCCCGCCCCCCGCATCCGTCTTTCTGTCTCTGCCCAGTCTCTTGGTCTGTCTCTCAGGCTCTGTTTCTTGCTGGCTCTGGGAGGGAGGACGGGGCCTCACCCACGGGGATCAGAGGCGGAGGAGTGAGCAAGGAAAGGAGACAGGGGAGCGAGAGAGTGAGGACAGAACAGCTTTATTGAGTAGAAACCGCAGCGGAGGGCCTGGTGGCCTCCATGGGGAGCTTGGGGGGGCAGGCAAGGGGTGACGACAGGGACACGAGACAGAGGGACTGAGAGACGGTGAGGGGAGAGGCAGAGACATGAAAGAGAAAGGGAGAGAGAGACTGAGGCCAGGAGAAGTGGGGGGAGGGACGGAGAGACAGGAGAAGGGAGAGACATGGGTGGGAGGAAGAGACAGAGATGGAGAGAGACGGAAAGAGAAAGAGAGAGAGAGAGACAGAAGGAAGGGAGACAAAAAGAGACAAAGGAAGACCAGGGAGCAGGAGAGAGAGGAGGGAGAGAGGCAAGGGAGGGCCGGCAGAGATCTAGAAATGGGAGGAGGGGAGGGATGCAGAGCGAAAGGGACAGAAATGGGAAGAAACAGAACAGATGGAGAGAGACAGAAGGAAGGAGCGGATGGGGCAGGGGAGGGAGACAGACAGACAGATTCGGAGAGAAGGGGGCAGGCAGGGAGATGGGACAGAGAGAGAGAAAGAGAGAAAGAGAGAGGGCCCAGCCCTGGGCGGACGGTGGGGAAGTCGAGGAAGGAGTGTGGTCCCTCTCACCTGACATCGGCGGCGGCCACCCCCCAGGACCATCTGGGCAATTTAAGGGACGCCTTGGGGGTGGGACCTACCCCCCTCACCGCCTTATCTGGTCAGCGCTGGGCTGCAAGAGCTAAATCGGGCCTCAGCTGTCAGCACTGGGGTGCGCGGGACAGTTGTCACCCCACCCTGCACCTGCGCAGCCTCCCTCCTGCGCCCAGAGGCCCCTGCGGGTCTGTGTGGCGCGCCCCCAGCAGGGAGCCCCTCACTCCCTGGAGCTCGGGGACAGCCTGAGTCAGGCCTGGTTCCCGCGGGCCATGGCGGCCCCAGCAGGTGGGAGCTAGTGAGGGTGCAGGGGGCATTCTGCGCGGTAAGGGGCGAAGAGTAAGCGCGCTGTCAGCCTGCGGCCCGGCAGCCTGAGCTCTCACCAGTGCAGAGCAGGAGGGGTTAGGGCCGGAGGGGGGGCTGAGAGCAGGAGGGGAGGGAGGGCCCAGACCCCCCCCCCAAGGTCCCACCCTGGCACTGCGGCTCCTCACTGCGACCATATTAGGCCATGGCTGAGAAGGCACCTGGGGAGGCCACTCAGGCCCAAGAATAGAAACACTCAGGAGTCCCGCCAGGCTGTCTGGGACCGCAGGGGACCGGCGACAGGCACAGAGGGCAGGAGGGGGCCCCAGAGGACCCAGGGAGACAGAAGCTGAGAGAGACAGGGAAACATCCAAAAAGGGAGACCAAGAGAGGGACACAAAGAGAGGGACAGAGGAGTCAGAGACCCAGGTGTGGGAGAGCGAGCAAGCTGGAGAGGCATAGAGGGGACAGGGCGGGGTGTGGGGACCTGACGGTTGGGGTGTCCTGCTGTTTGACTTTTTCCTTTACAAGTTCGCCTTTGACCTCCAGAAGTCTTGGGAACCCGAACCCACTAAGCCCAAGTCCCAGCATCACCCACTGGCCTTACAAGCATCCTGTTGTGTCTGCACCTCGTCTTCTGAGGGCCCTACCTGCCTCTCCCTGCCCGTGGCCTCCCTGTGTCTCTGGGTCCCCCGTTTTTGCCCACCCCTAAAAGGGGACCCCACTTTTCCCCAAGCCCCACTCTACCTGCTTACCTCCCCGGGCTCACACACGCTCATGCCTCCTCAAACAGGCCCGAGACCCCTGAAGCCATCTGCGGAGCCCCTGACCTGGGGCCCCCTTCCCTGGTGTCATTTGGTCTGTCACATCCCTTACATCCTGCTAAGCTCCGTGCCTCCACCAAATCCCAAACCACTCCTCATCTGTTGGGGGTGGTCCCACTGTCCCAGGGTCCTAGGGCCAGATGCCTGAGTGCTTCTTTATTCCTCCTCAGTTTGCCCCCAGAGCCCACCTGAGCAGAGCTGCTCGGACTCTCTGTGTCCCTCCTTTCCCTCCCCAGGGTCCAGCTCAGGCCTCCATCCTCTCCCATCTGGACCCTCAGTCTCCTCCCAGGCCTCCCGGCGTCTGGGCTGTCCCCATACCACCCGCCCCCGAGGGTGCTTTCTGAGCCCAGGACTGACCAGCTGCGCCCCTCGTGGCTCCCACCCACTGTCCTGGACAAGGTCCAGCCCTCAGAGCCCCCTTGGAGGCCCTGTGGCCTGAGGCCTGGCGGGGACCCACCCTGATCCCTCATCCCCTGGTCAGTGACCAGTAGCGACTGCCCCCCTTGTAGTGCAGATCTCATTCAGTTATTTCCCATTCTGGAACGGCCGCTTCCCTCTCACTGCCCCTTTGGAGAGGCCCCCTCAGCCTTCTGGAGCCAGTCCCCCAGGTCCCCTCATCTTCCTCTGGCTCCCTGGAGGGCCCCCTTAAAGCCTACCCTCCTGAACTGGGACTGGAGGGGGGCCTCCTGTCCCCTTGTGTCTTCCTCCCAGCCTGAGAGCGAGCGCCTGCCTTCATCTGCGGAGGTTCCTCCAGACCCTGAGATGGGACCAGGGGAGCCATGTGAATGGCCAACAGGACAAGGAAGCTACAGCAAGGGACGGACAGCAGGCCCTGGGGAAGGGCACAGAACAGGAGGGGGTCCTGCTCAGATGAGAACCTGATGGGAGCCCATCTTCCTCCTGCTTAAATCCCTGAGGGACCGTCTTCCTCCTGTGTTACCGCCCCACCCCGCCTCACTGTGGCCACACCAGCCTCCTCAGGGCCTTTGCGCTGGCTGTTCCCTCAGCCTGGAATGCCTTTCCTCCACGGCTCCGCACAGCTCCCTCCTTGCCCTTCTTCCCGTTGTGGCTCACACGTGGCCTCCTCGCCTCCTCGGTGAGGTCCACGGCCCTAAATGAATTCCAGCCATGCTGTGCCGGCTCCTGTGGCTTAAAATAGCACACATTTATTCTCTTACACCTGCGGAGGCCAGAAGTCCGATGAGCCTCCCTGGGCTGGAGTCAGGGTGTGGGCAGGGCTGGTTCCTCCTAAGGCCCCGGCCCGGTCTAGCCCCTCGGGGTGCCTCCATCCTCCATTTCCCCGATCTGGCGCCTTCTCGCCTCCAAAGCTGCGCGCCACGTAGCATCTCTGACCTGCTTCCTTCGTCAGGTCTCTTTCAGACTCTCCTCGCCTGCCTCCTCCACCTTTAAGGACCCGCACGGTTGCCCGGGGCCCACCCGGATAATGCAGGCTCATTTCCCTGTTTTGAGGTCAGCGGATTAGCAACCCTTGTTCCCCTCTGCCACGTAACCGAGCACTTTGGCCATTTCAAGAGATGGCAGGATCAGGTGTGGCCATCTCTTGGAGCTACTGATGGCGTAGAATTGAGGTTCAAGAAAGTTGCTCTCTCCTCAGCACTTATCCCACTGAACACTCTAGACTGCGTCCATCCGCTGCTGGTCTCTCCCCCTGGCTCACAAAGGCAGGGATTTGTGCTGTTTTCTGCTGTGCCTCGACGAGGAAACTGAGGCCCACAGAGGTGGGTGACTCACACAAGCTGGCAAAGCTGGAAGGTGGTGGAGCATTTGAGCTCCCAGGTCCCCCCCACGCCCCCGGAATTCCCGCCTGGCTAACGAATGGCCTCTCTGCTCCGCGGGCCACGGAGGGAAAGGGCCCCCCCAGGCAGATGCGGGCCAGGCTGGGAGCAAATGAGCAGATTTATTGAGGCAGCTGCGGCCTTGAGGAGCAGGGGGGTGCAGAGCAGGGGTTGGGGCCTCCGCGGGGTCCAGGAGGTGCGGGGCCTAGTCCTTCCTCGGTGCTCTGGGGCCGGACGCGGGTGCGCAGGGACCGCCCGGACGGACGGGTGGCCTGGTTCCCTCCTCCGCAGGGTCAGTCTGTCCGCAGCCAGCAGCCCTTTTCCTCTACCTCCTTGGTCACCACCAGCAGCACCTCGCACAGGCCCTGAGCCAGCGCGGCCGCCAGGAAAGCCCTGGGCAGGGAAATGAGGAGACTGAGGCCCGGGAGCCCGGGTGTTGCCTCTGGGGGAGGGGGGCCTAGCGCCGGGGCCCCAGCCCCAGGGTCGCCTCCCCCTCACCTGACGCCATCCTCGTCCCCCAGGACCTCGGGCGCCTGCAGCTTGGAGTCCAGGTTGTAGTAGATGCCATCCACCTGGCGGAGGGCCACCCAGTGCCGCCGGCGCACTGGCAGGGACAGCAGCCCCAGAGACATGGGTGATGGCAGGTTCAGGATCAGTCCCAGCACCTGGGGCAGGGCCAGCTGGGACAGGGGCCTGCGTGGCAGAAGCAAGGTCAGGGGCCCAGGCTTACCCACTGGCCCAAGGGTACTGAACTTGTGGGACCCAGGCTGGCGTGGCAGCAGCGGCCCCCCGAGCCTGCCCAAGGACGCTCCTCACTCAGCGCGCCCTTTGTCTCCTTCCACTCACCCAATCACACGTGCACCTAAACCTGCCAGCCATCTAGCGGCCACTCCCCACAACCACCCATCTCGTCCACCCAAACATGATTCACCTACTGACAAGACTGACCAGCCAGCCAGCCAACAACTCCACAACTTACCCACCATCCTCCAACTCCTCATCCACTCTACCCATCTATCCATCCGTCCATCCATCCATCCATCCATCCATCCATCCATCCATCCATCCATCCA
>NW_023270718.1:5794377-5799526 GCF_011800145.1 Mirounga leonina
CCATCCATCCATCCATCCATCCATCCATCCATCCATCCATCCATCCAACTATCCAACCACCTGTTTGCTATCCACTGCCTACCAATTATCCATCTTTTATTCACTCAACCACTCACCCACCCCATCAGCCAACCACCACCTACTCAACACATCCAACTACCCATTTACCATCCATTTAGTCACCAGATTACCATCTATCTACCCATCACCCACCCATCGGCTCATCCTGTTGTCTATCCAGTCATTCACTCATCTTTCTACCATCTCCCAACCCATTAGTCTGCCACCCGTCCATCATCCAGCCATGCCAACCTTTCACCCGTCTACCCCTTCCTTCTTGCCTCCTGTCCGCCCACCCGTCTCCTGCTTTGTCCCCCATGGATACTGTCACACCGCACCCACTGTGCCGGGCTTAGCACACACGACGCAGTGCTTGGGGTCCCACCTCCTTCTGTCCCACCACACGGTGGCCAGGCCCAGCCCTTGCAGGGCGGCCATGATCACGTTGACGTCATAGTTGCCGGTGCCCAGGAGGCTGCGATGGGGATTCAGCCGGGAGTCTGGGGCCAACCTGGTTGGGGGATGGTCAGAGCCTGAGTTGGGGGCCCCTGAAAAGGTCTCACCCTCCCCACAAAGCAGGAGAGTCCCAGGGTCCTTGAATCACCCAGCCTTTGGACTCTTCCCTTTGTTCAACCCCATGGCTCAGCCCCAAGCCTGATTCCTCCTGTCCCCAACTGTCTCTGCTCTGTCCTGGAGCCACATTTCCCAGTTCAGGCCTTGTTCTCCCCCACCTGGACCCTCATCCGGCCTCCAGCCTCCCCTCCAATCCCAGGGGCTCTTTCCACTGCAGCTCCCCTGCTCCCAGCTTTCCCTGGTGCCCTGTCATCCAGGATAAACTCTCAGCCCCTCTGCTGGCCTTCTAGTCTCAGTCCCACCCTAGCCACCTGTCCTCAACCTGTCTCCTGCCTCCCAGCCTCTCCTCCAGCTATCCCCCAGCTCAGGAGGCCCACCCTGCCACCACTTGTCTCTTTGGGTCCTGCCTTCTCCGAACAGTGGCACCTTTGTTCTTTCTCTGGGCCCCTGGTGGGCAGGGCAGGGGGAGGGGTTGGAGAGGGAAAGTCTGTCTTATTTTCCTGTGTATCTGTTTGCCTGGCCTCCCTCAGGGCTGGGCTCCTACTGGACTCATCTCTGGGTCTCCAGCACGGATGGCCTCGGTGGAAAAGAGTTGATGGACTGCTGTTGTGAATGCCAGGGGCGATGAATAAATTCTAAAATAATCGGTCTGAGGGGCTGGGACTCTGCTTGAGGATGCTGGGGGTCCATGGGAGGGCTTTAAGCAAGAGTGGGGAGGCCGGGTCATCTCTGGGGGTAGCATCATGTGGGTTACTGACAGGAGGAAGGATCCAGGAGATGACGGGCTTAGGCTAGTGCCGGGGCTGTGGGGACGGAGAGGAGACCAGGCAGAGCAGGAATGAAGAAGTGATGTTTGAAATCTTGCATAGTGAGGAGGAACATCCCAGGCTGCCAAGAGAAGGAAGCTGTTCCAGACAGAAAGACTAGCCCATGCAAAGGCCTAGAGGCATTGGAGCAGGGCTCATTCGGGGACTGGGGAGGACTGTGGTTTGGGGGTGCAGTGAGATATGACGCTGAAGAGAAAGATGGGGACCAGAGCATGCAGGGATATTAGGCTGCAGTCCTTGGGACTCCTCCCAGGGCTGCTGGGGAGCCACATGAGGGCTGTGAGCAGGGGAGGGCAGGGTCAGCACTGGGGCTGTGCAGAGCGTGGACTGGTGGAGAAAATCCAGAAGCTGAGAGGCCTGAGGGGATGCGGGGATGGGGGTCCAGATAAGGGAAGGTGAGGCCTGAGCTGTGGCCATGGCGAAGGGCAGGTGTGAGAGGCCACATCTCCATCTCTCAGTCCCAGGGTTCCCTAGGCAGGTGATGGCGCGGCTCTGTCCCTGCCTCGCTGTGAGACCTAGTTGGTCGCTCTGCCCATGAGCCCCGCTTCTCCAGGGGGTAGGATGGGTGGCGGTCACCTCTTGCAGATCTCATCGGCAGCCTCCTGGCTAAAGAGCTGCTGCTGCAGGACGTTGTTGAGGGCGTGGACGGCACACAGCTCCAGGCGTTGCCGTTCGTGATAAACGGAGGGCGGGTTCGGCTGTGCTCCTGGGGCCTGGGACATGCCGCCCTCGCCCTCGGCTCCTGCTTGGGGGCGACGGAAGAAGGTACTCGGCCTGGAATCTGGAGGCCCAAACTGCCAGCAGGCCCTGGGGGCACTGCCATTGAGGTGGGGGCTCAGGGCAGCCGGAGGGACACTGGGCCCCTGACCCTGCTCCCCAGGCGCTCTCCTGGCAACGGGGTACCTCCATCCCCTATTGCTAAGAAAAAGGCTCTTCTACTCACCTAGTAACAGAGGACCACCCCCGCCACATCCCTAAGTGACAGGCTCCCAACGGTGGTCACCTAGCAAAACCCCTCCCCTGTCCCTAGGTCACAGGCTCCCTCTCTGGTTACCTAGCAACAGAGTACCCTCTCCCCAACTAGGTAACAAGCCTCTCCTCCGGTTCCTTAGCAATAGAGAAATCCTCCTGCCCTGTTTCTAGGTAACAGGGTCTCCCCTAGTCGCCTAGCAACACAAGACTCCCCTCCTCTGTCACAAACAACAGGGTTCTCTGCTCCTGTCACTCGGCAACAGGGTCCCCTCCCCGGACACCAAGGAACAGAGCCCTTTCCCCGGCCCGTACCCCGACCGCGGCGCTCGCTCGTTGCCTGGCAACGCCCCTCACCCCGCCTGCCTCTCTGCTCCCCGAAACCAGGGGCTCCCGCATCCCCCTGGGCGGCGGCTGTGGGTTCCGAGTGCGGGGCGGGCAGCGCGGCGCTGACTGGCCAGGCCGGGCGCACACAGCTCCCGGCGGCCCCCGCGTGCCGAACTACGTCTTTCGGCGGCCCCCGCGAGGGCAGCTTGGCTCGGAAGTCCACTGTCGCCCCGAGAAGGCGGAACCGCAATTCCGTCGCCGTGGTGAATCCCGGAAATAGGCCCTGCAGAGGCCCCCGCCCCACGCCTTCGCGCGCGGCCACGCCCCCTGGCGCGCAGAGGATTCTGGGAAATGTAGTGGGTGGGCTCTCGCGATAGCTTCCGGGAGTGCTGCTCCCGCG
This sequence comes from Mirounga leonina, assembly GCF_011800145.1. NCBI lineage: Eukaryota > Metazoa > Chordata > Mammalia > Carnivora > Phocidae > Mirounga > Mirounga leonina. Next base: position 5,797,534 of record NW_023270718.1, read on the forward strand.
CGTGTGTGTGCTCGTCGTCTACGGTGGCGTCAAGCCTGGTGTGAAGGCGCAGCGTGACGTCACAGTAGGGCAACAAGGGACCAGAGACAGCAGACCATGCAGGGAGAAGAGCCTCCAATATTTACTGAGACGGGAGGGAGGTCGGGGGTAACCGGGGCCAGGGCCGTGGTGGGGGGACGTAAATGAGACGAAGATGTCCACCAGGGAAAGAGGAGGCTTCTCAGCAGAGGTGGATCCCCGGCCTGCAGGGGAGCTGGCAGCAGCCTGCGGGGGAGATACAGGGAATAAAAGGCTGGGTTCGAGAGATGAGAGACAGACACCTGATGGGAGGGACAGACCGGGGTGGGGGTGGAGGAAGACAGAGAAGGACCGAGACCCAGAAGGGGGACGGGGACACACAGTGAGAGAGGATATAGGCTCCCAGCGAGAGGAGGTTACAGAAACTCAGAGAAAGGAGCTTTGGACAGAGATAGATCTATCAAGATTCAAAACCACGGAGTAGAAGGTGAAGGAGACACAGAAATAAAGATCAGTCAACTGAGACAGAATCAGAACTGCAGACAGAACCAGACAGAGCCCGAGACCCAGGCTCGGCAGAGCAGGGGGCCCCAGGGCTTGGGGAGAGGGGCCGCACCCAGGAGGCTGCGCCAGAAGGTGGTAACAGTGGCAGAGCCTGTGACAGCGCCTGGCTCTGCAGGATTCTCTCTGTGGGTGTGCACAGCAAACCTTCGTCCTGTAGGGCCCGGGGTTCCCCTCAGCTCCACGTCCACCACATGCATGTCTGTGAGGCTGGGGCAAGCAGGGTGGTCAGCCTGGCTGGCCCGGCCCCAGCCTGAGCCCCCACACGCCTTCGCTCACCTGAGATCAGCCACAAGCACCCCAACCACGCGATCAAAGCCCAGGCTGGGGGCGGCCAGTGCAGCGGCCGCCATGGTGTTGGAGTTGCGGGGGGCAAAGGGGCAGAGTCCCCGGACGGGGCCTTCATAGAGCACAGTGCGACGCCCAGTGCTGGGCACTGCAGCCAGCGGTCCCTCGAGCCGGAAGCCGTCGGGGTGCGTGGCCATGGTGACGCGAAGACTCTGGAAGTGACAGCCAGGGTGATGGGACTGGGGGTCTCTGCAGGCCCCCTCTGGTCTGCCCAGGAGCCCAGCGGGCCCTCACCTGGAGGCCCCCAGCTGCGTCCAATCTGGTGATGTCCTCAGTGCCCCACAGGGCCCCCCGGGCCACAAACACAGCGTGGTTCCAGCAGTGCGAGGCCTCCAGGAGCTGCTGCTCAGTGGCCTGGTCAGCCAGGGCTGAGGGGGACCCCACCTGGGGCGGATGAAGGTGGGGAGGGGCTGAGGTCAGGGGACAGATCCCACTTTAGGGTGGGGTGGGCCGAGGCAGGCTGGGCAGGGCTCACCAGGAGGTTGGCATAGCGCAGGATTTGTGCCCCAGATTCCTGGATTATTTTAGGATGGGCCACTTCCACCACAAGGTCAGGGTGCCTGGGAGAGGGGAGAGATGGGGGAGGGCCTTGGAGAGGTATTGGACCTTCCCTCCTCAGATTCCCTGAGTCTCTAGAGGCCTGTCACTCTTCACCCTGGCCTGACAGGGGAAGCAGGATGGCTTGTCCTGTTTCACATTTGGCCCAGGGAGAGTAAGGGACTCGCCTGAGATCACAGCACCTAAGTGAGGCCAGAACAGGAGCTTCAGGGAGCCCCAGCCTTTCATGGTGAGATCACTGACCTCTCCCCAAGAGCAGCGAGGTTCTGGAGCTGCAGGGAAGGGGGCACACTCCCTGCCATTCGCCCTGGGTCACGATTCCAGACAAAAGCAAGTTCTAGGCCCAGTTCTGGTCCCTGAGTCAGCAGGTGAGAAACAAGGGACTGTCCTGGGGAGAGGGAAGGAGATTCAGTGAGAGAGGGACAGAGACCAGAGGGAGGGGGACTGGGACTCAGAGGGAGGGGGTCAGGGACCCAGAGGGAGGGGTCAGAGACCCAGAGGGAGGGGG
>NW_023270718.1:5799536-5868584 GCF_011800145.1 Mirounga leonina
GGGGTCAGGGACCCAGAGGGAGGGGGTCAGGGACCCAGAGGGAGGGGAACAGGGACCCAGAGGGAGGGGGATGGGGCCTCGTGGTGGGAAGTGGATGGTGCTCAGGCAGACACAGAGGCAGAGCCAGGGTGCAGATAAAGACACACATGAAGTGTGTTTGTGGAGGACAAAGGGCTTTGGGGGCTTCAGGAAGGGGCCTGGAGAAGAGGCCCCAGAGGGTCAGTGACTCACCAAGGCGGCCGTAGCCCACCACCCCTACCCTCCTCGGGACCCTGTCGAGAGCCATGCCCTTGAATCTGGTGGTCTGCGTGAGGCCTGAGCTCTGTCAGCTGCTCACTGCCCCCCTCCCCTTGAGGCCTGGGCAGTGGCTGATCTTTGGACATTTGACCCTTGATCCTCTCCAGAACCTTCCCCCTTCCCCACAGCGGCCCAGTGGAGACCGTGCAGGTTTGCTGGGGGTGGGGAGTGGGGGTGAGGATCCTGGGGCAGTGGGCACGATGACTTGGGGTTCCAGGGCCCTGCGTGGCCCCCACCATACCCAGCCCCTTCCTTCCCTGCTTTCTACTCTCCTCCCTTCCTGCTGATGTGGAAATTTTCCTCTGCAGTCCCCAGCCCCCCTTTCTGGCCAGCCAGGTTGTCATGGAAACTGCATCCTGCTTGGGATGGCGGTAGAGAGGGTTGGGAGCGAGAGAGAGGAGATGCTGATGGGGACTCTGGGCTCCCAGTCTGTCCCTTGCTCCTGAGTTTCCGGTCCCCACCCTCAGGCCTGCTACCCACCCCCCAATCCCATGTCTTGGCACTGGTGTTTCTTGTCAACATTCCTCCTCCATCTTTTCCTCCCTTGGTTCTGTCCCTGACTCTCTCCCTCCATCCTGTCTCTGTCTCCGGGCCTCTCCCTGGACCTCCAGGCCTCCAGTCCCGCCCCGCCTTCTCTGGGCTGGCTGCCATTCTGTCCCCAGCTGGGCCAGGCCCGCATTTCCTCCCCACACCAAGTTCCCAGGGAGGCCTGGCCTGGTCGCGCCCCATCTCCCACAGGCAGCAGGAGCTGGAGCCCGGCTCATCCCAGCCCTGTCGTCCCCGCCCCCAGCCCGGCTCCAGTCTGGCCGCCCATCAGTTCACCTTGACTTCTCACCTTTCATCCACCCCTCTCCCAGCCACGATGCCACCAGCCCCCCAATACCGCACTCTCACTCCCACATCCCGCCTCCCCCCTCCCATTGTCCACGGAGAAGTCCGTGAGGCCCGCGGAGGCCCCGAGGTCCCCCCAAATTGAGGCCCAGCCAAGGCGCCCTGCAGGTGCCTGGCATCGGAGACCGCGGAGGCTGCAGCGGCGGTGCGGCTCCCTGCCCCCAGCCACCACCTGGTACCCGCTGCAGTATTGCCATGGCAACCAGGATCGCGCTGAAAGAGGACGGGAGAGAAAGAGAGCATGAAAGGGAGCGGCGGGGAGCCGGGCTCCGAGAGTCCCAGGTCGACAGGCAGGAGCAGATAGACGCAGACGGGGCCAGAGACCCCAGACGGCCATCGCGGCAGAGGCGGGCGGCTGTCGGGCCCTTAAGGGAAGAATGTGCTTTAGGAGGAGTCCCAGGTGGGGGAGACATAAGACGCTGTGGCGCACAGGCAGCCAGAGAAGGGGGCACAGAGCACACAGGGCCCAGGCCTGCCGAGGGGGGGGGTCCGGCTGCGCCGAGGGGAAGAGAAGGGCCCAGCCCTGCGTGTCCATGGGCCGCGTCTGCGGGGAGCGGCCCCGAGTGGACCCTCTGCTTCCTTCGGCCTGTGCGGGGCTCGACAGCACAAGACGGCAGCCCTGGCGGGTCCCACCAGCAGCCACTCGCCTGTCCTGGCCGACCCCCGGGGTTCGCTCCCACCTGCTGGCTCCTGTTCCCTCCTGGGGCGTGAGCCCCTGAGCTTCTGAGTGACAGCGCGGCCCCCTCCCGCTCCCTTCCCTCCTGCCTCTGTGTAAGCAAGACGGTAGAGCAGCTCCCTGCGCCCGGCTCGCCTTCCCCCTTTCGGCCTGACCCCCTCGCTCCCTGCAGTGGCTTGTGGGTTTGCAGAGGGGCCGGACGCTCTCTGGTTTGGCTGTTCTGGGTTGAATTGTGTCCCCTAAAAAGATGCTGAAGTCCTGACCTCCAGGACCGTGAGTGTGACCTTATTTGGAAACAGGGTCTTTGCAGATGATCAAGTTAAGATGAGGTCCTGCTGGAGTAGGGTGGGCCCTAATCCCATATGACCGGTGTCCTTATAAGGAAATTTGGACAGAGACGAGCATGCGTGCAAGGAAGACGAGGGGGAGACTCGGGGAGAAGGGTGCGTGGAGACTGGAGTATAGCTGAGCTGGAGGAGGCAAGGAAGGATCCTCCCCCACAGGCTCCCGAGGGAGCATGGCCCTGCCCACACCTTGATCCTGGACTCCTGGATCCGGAACTAGGAGTTGCCCAGCCCCCAGCCCGTGGAACCCCGGCGGCATGAGTGGGGGGGGGGGGCGGGTGGGGACGAGGGCCCCAGTACATTCGGATGTGCTGGGTGCCTGAGCCCCTCTCTGGGGCTCCTGAGGTCAAGGGTGAAGGGCCTAAGAGTACCTGGAGGTGCTGACCCCTGTGACCCTCCGGGTGGGGCCCGTAACACTTGACTTTTCCATCCTCATTGTGCCCCCGCCCGCATTCACTGTTTTCTCTGCCCTCCATGCTTTCATGACCAAAAAAAAAAAATTTTTTTTTTTTTTTACTTTTTCCGTGTTTTTTTTTAAAGTAATTACAGAGCAGGTAGTCGTTGACGCAAACCTCCCTTCAGTATCAAAAGAGTCTGTGGGGCAGGTGAGGGCTGGGGGTGAAGGGGGGAGGGGCGGGGTGGGGTGTCTGGAGGCTCTGACCGCGCGTCTGTCTCTTCAGTTTCGGGGGCAGAGGGGCGGGAGGGGGGACAGGCGTCAAACTGCAAAAAATGAACCGTAAAAGGAGGGTCGTTGGGGATGAGGGGAAAGGACACCCCCCAAAAGCTCCTCTCTCTCCTGGAAGGCGGAGGGCCGGGAAGGGTCGACTGAGAGCGCGAGGAGGCAAAGCGGAGGGTTCCAGCCGCTTCTCCGGAATCCTGCAGCCCCTCCCTTGGCCGGGGATGCGTGGGGGTGCGGCCAGACCCGCGGGGGCTCCGTTCCTCGCGGGGGTGAGCCGCCCTGGGGTCCGCACGCGGGCGGGGCTGCGGCCCCTCCTCCCCGACCGTCCCTGCGCGGTCCAGGCGCGGCCCGGGGCCGTGGGGAGGGTCCCGGTGTGGCCCGAGCCCCGGCGGGGTGCGCGCCCCCGCCCGGCGGCTTCAGATCTGCGTCTCTTGCACGTTCTCCTTGGAACCGCTCTTGAAGAGCAGAGGTTCGTGGATGGAGTTGAGCCCCGGGGGGCCCTTGCCCCCGCAGCCCCCGCCGCTGGGGTTCCCGCTGTAGTGCGCCTTGAAGGCGGCCGCCACGTAGTGGTGGTGGTTGAGGTGGTCGCGCTCCAGGGCGGGCAGGGCCAGGTGGCTGTCCCCGCCGCCGCCGCCCGCACCGGCGGCGGCGGCGGCGGCCACGGACACGGCCGAGGCGGCAGGCAGCTCGTCCTCCACGTTGATGATCTCCACGGTGCGCGTGGGCCCGTGGTGCTTGTGCAGCTGGTGCTGCTTGCGCAGCTTGTAGAAGGCCACGAGCATCACGGCGGCCATGAACGTGATGGCCACGAAGCAGCCGATGATGATCTTGGTGGTCTTCATGACGTCGTCCAGGTCCTTGAGGGCGTTCTCCGTCACGTCCGTGATGGGCACCGTGAACGCCTTCTCCGTGGGCCGCGAGGAGCGCGGGGCGGGCGCCGTGGTGGACGCCGAGGCCGGGCCGGCGGCGTCCCCGGGCCGGCCCCCGCCCCAGACCCCGTCCGTCGTGGGCCCCGGCGGCTCCTTCTCCGTCCCCCGCGGCTGCAGGGTCTCCTCTCCGGGCTGCGTCTCCAGGGTCTCCACGGTCACGGTGGTGAAGTAGGTGTAGCCGCCGCCGCCCCCGCCGCCGCCCCCGCCGCCGCCCCCCGGGCCGCCCCCGCCGCCGGCAGCGCCGGCCGCCACGGGGTCCACGGCCGAGACGTTGAGCGTGGCCGAGGCGGTGGTGTTCCCGGCCGAGTTCGTCACCATGCACGTGTACTGGCCCGTGTCCTGCACCGTGACGTTGGTGAAGTTGAGCGTGCCGTCGTGCAGGACGGAGATGCGCACGCGGTAGGAGCCGTGGGTCATGAGGGTGCCGTTGGGCGTCAGCCAGTTGACGGAGGTCATGGAGGTGCCCGTGCGACACTTGAGCTCGGCGGCCATGCCCTCCGTGACGTTCAGGTCCGTGGGCGGCTCCACGATGACCGGCGCGTAGCAGGTGAAGTGCGACTGGTCCAGCTCGCCGATGTAGCGGCCCTTGAGGCCGGCGGGCGCGTGGCAGCGGGCGCAGCACGTCGTGTTGCTGGGCACCGTCTCCTTGAGCCACCAGCTCAGCCAGAGCACGTCGCAGTTGCAGTGCCAGGGGTTATGGTTGAGGTGGACGCGCTCCAGGCGGTGCAGGGGCGTGAAGAGGTCGTGGGGCAGCGACATCAGGTTGTTGTGGGACAGGTTGAGCTCCTCCAGCGACTTGAGGTCGTCGAAGGCGTTGCGCTCGATGGTGGCCACCTGGGCGTGCATGAGCCACAGCTTGCGCAGGCTGGTGAGGCCCTGGAAGGAGCCGGGGCGGATCAGGTCCAGCCGGTTGCCTGACAGCTCCAACTCCTCCAGGCGCACCAGGGCCGTCAGGTTGGGGATGTCCTTGAGGTTGCACATGCCCAGATTGAGGTAGCGCAGGTTGACCAGGCCCTCGAAGGCCGCCTCGGAGATGTACTCCAGCCGCTTGAGCTCGCCCAGGTCCAGGCGCCGCAGGGAGGGCACGCGGTTGAAGGCGTACGACGGGATGCTCTCGATGGGGTTGTTGCGCAGCCAGAGTTCCCGCAGCTTGGACAGGTACTCGAAGGCCTGCGTGGGCACCGTCGTGAGCCGGTTGTCGAACAGCTCCAGCGTGTTGAGGCTGGGCAGCCCGTTGAAGGCACCCACCTCGATTTTGCGCACCAGGTTCTTGCTCAGCTGCAGGATCTCCAGGTGCCGCAGGTGCTTGAACGTGTCCGTCCGGATCACCTGGGGTGGGGGAGGGGAGACACCGGTCAGCGAGGCCTGAACGCCTGGCCCCTCCCTCTTTGCGGGTGGGAGTGTGAGACCGGACGGCCGCTTTGGGAAACAGTGTGTTCCTCACGAGGCTCAACACACCGTGACACACGTTCCTTACGACCGGGCCCGCCCACTGCCCAGTGTTTCCCCGGAGGGAGAGGAGAGCAGTTGTCCTTCCCAGGGTTTGTGATGGGTGCTCACAGCGCCCGTGTTCATTATGGCCTAACCAGACACGACCCGAATGTCTGTCAACCGCTCAAGGACCCACGCTGTGTGTCTGCACCGTGGAACACTATGGCTCCTGAGAAGGAAGCAACTATCCATACACACGACCAATCTCACGGGCGGGCGTCGTGTTGAGCAAAAGAAGCCAGACGTGAAGGAGCGAGAGCGGTAGGGTCCGTCCATGCCGCGTCCTACACGTGCTAAATGGTGGTCTCTAAGTGTGTGGGGGGAGGCCAGGCTGGCAAAGGGCATGAGAGAGCTTTCTGGGGTGATGGAAAGGTTCCCGGCTGGGGTGGTGGCTATCTGGATGAATAAGACTGTCAAAACTCCCCAGACTGTACGGAAAACAGGGGCATTTTGTTATATGTAAATTACACCTCAGGAAAAAAGATTAAAAATACTTACACCAACAGCTAACAGGCACTGAGCCCCACTTTGGCACCAGACGCCATTCTAAATGCTTTATGGGCAACAACTCATTTAATCCGCCAAACTGTCCTACAAGATAGGTACTTACTCAGTATCTGGGACTAGGAAATCCATAAAGCTCCGAAAACAGGAAGATTTTCCCTAACTTTGGTGCCAAATACCATTCGGTGGTAGAGCCTGATCAGAACTCACGTGAAGCTATTTAGAGCTTTTATTGATCCCACTCGTGACTATTCAAACACTTCACTCTAGAACTAGTCCCACACTTGCTAAGGGGTAGAAGGTCCCAGCGGGCGGTAGAAAATATGCGCTGGACATCAGTGCCTCACCTTTTACCAGCAGATGTCAGAACATCTGGCCTCAAGGGCTTCACAGGAGGGATTATGAATTATCTCCATCTTAGCGGGAGGCAGAGAGAGGTGCAGTGACTCGCCCAAGGTCACACAGGAGGAGATGACAGACTTGCTATCCGACTAAGGCCATCTGTCTCCAGAGTCCCAGCTCTTAACCCCTGAACTTGGTCGCTACCCCTCAGAGCAAAGGCTGAGGGGCCACAGGAGGGGTGGTGCTGGGCTGGGCATGGGAGGCAGAATCTTACTGGATTCTCCTTAGTAGTCGCAGTGCCGGGTCTACTGAGGCGTGGCCCGATCACACAGCCATCAGATGGCATTTGTGAAGCCTGGTTAATGCCTTGAGGGAATGCTTGCATTATAATATTGAGGGGGAAATAGAGAACTCCAAATAGCATACTATGTGGGCACGACCTTGTAGGGTTTATTTTATTTAAAGTTTTTATTTTTACGTAATCCCTATGGCCAGTGTGGGTCGCAAACTCACAACCTTATCAAGAGTTGCGCGCTCCACCAACTGAGCCAGCCAGGCGTCCTGTGACTTTGTAGACTTCTAAAAAGAAGCTGAAGAATTAGCTGTACTCATATATGCACCAAGAAAAGACCGTAAGTACATACTCCGGGCTCTTCTTGGCAGTGAACTCCAGCTGTCAGGGATTATGGACAATTTTTATTTACTTATTTCTTTAATGAACCCAAGGTACTTTTATAATAAGTAGCAAAACACTTTAAAAAGCTTTTTTAGGGGCGCCTGGGTGGCTCAGTCGGTTAAGTGTCTGGCTCTTGATCTCAGCTCAGGTCTTGATCTTAGAGTCGTGAGTTCAAGCTCCGCGTTGGGGCTTGGAGCTGGGCATGGAGCCTACTTTGAAAAAAAAGATATATAAATAAGTAAATAATTATTTTTAAAAAAGACTGTACTTGAGAGGCACCCAGCTTAAGGAACAATAATATTCCTGACACCGTCATAATCACAGAATAACAACAGCCACTGCTCATGTCAGTGCGACTCAGCAGAAATAAGGTGTAAGCTACATATTTACTTTTTAAATTTCCTAGAAGCCACGTTAAAAAAGAAAACCAAAGCAGGTGAAGTCAATTTTAATAATATGTTTATTTCACCCAATATGTCTAAAATATTATGTTTTCAACATGTAATCAAGATGAGAACTTACGAAGGAGATATTTTACCCTCTTTCTGCACACAGTCTTCGAAACTCCGTGTGTGGTTTACAGCCCGTGCGCTCAGTGGCCCTGTGTGGCCATCCTGTTAGGCCGTGCAGGTTACCAGGCGCTTCCTTGACTCCTCGAGGCTTTGTGAACACAACTGTGTTTTATCCTCCAGCAGCTTTATGAACTAGGACTGTTAGTGCCCGTTTCCGAAAGGCGGGAACGGAGGCCCACGGAGGTGGCCAGTGGCTGGGACACCATCTGCGCAGTGAAGACAGAGCCTGGTTCGCATCCCGTCCCCACCTCCTGGCTATGGGGCCTGGTGGTTGGACTCTCGGGGCCTCCCATCCAGGGCTGGCCGTGAGGGGAGAATGAGAGCCACCTTGGGGGCCACACTGCGATCGCTGGAGAGTGTTTGGGGGCTCTTGTTGGTGTTCAGTAACGTGTGCACCATTGGGATCAGAGCCTGCGGAGGGCAGCTCTTGAGGCAGAGAGCCCCTTACTGCGCCATCTAACTGAAAATCAGGGACGTGAGCCTGACACGCGCTGGGGCCCACCAGTTCCCCACTGGCCCTCCTTGTCCCATCCCCTCCTCTCCATCCCATGGCCCAGCCCCACTCAGCCTCTTCCTCTTCCATCTGGACACTGGTCCCAGATTTCTGTTTATGCCCACACCCCGGGTCCCTCCAGGAGCCCCATTATTCCCAGCACAAGTTTCTTCCGCTCCACACTGACACAGACCAGGAATGACGCCCCATAGTGCCATCCCATAATAAGACCCAGTCTCTGCCCTCCCCTTCCTCCTCCCTTTCCTATTCATGGCAGGTCCCAGAACACAGCCTCTGAGGCTCTGCACTTGCTGTTCACTCTGCCAGGAAGACCTTCCCCACTTTTTTTCTGGCCTCCTGACATCTGTCCTTTAACACCCAGCTCCCGTGCCCACCCTACCCCAGCTCCTGCCTCCGCTGTCTACCTGCCCTTATCATCAGAGTCCAGGCCCCTCCAGGGGTCGCAGCGCTGCCCTGCGGTCCTTGCCTCCGTGGAAACCAGATTCCTGAGGAGAACAGCCCTGGGCACCTGGCCTGAGGAAGGAGTCTTTGTGGGCTCAGGGTGAAAGGGATAGACAAGGAGATACATTTGGGCTGTTAAAACTCTGTGATTCTCAGATCACGTGAATAGTTTCCAGGAACAGTGGGATGGAGTTTGGGTGGCCGGGGAAAACACAGCTCAGAGGAGCGACGGGGAAAGGACATCAGCTAAAACCTCCTGTGGCCTCAGTGGACATGAGCTAGAATAACAAAGCAAATTTCCATATGCCTTTTCCCCCCTGCTGATAAAAGTAATATATACTCATTTCAGGAAAAAGTCTAAGAAGAAAAGAAAAATGAGCCAAAGGACCTCTACTCATGTTAACTTACGTTAACAATTTGGTATACAACCTTCTAATCTTTTTTTCTTTGCATATAATGCAGGGATATATCTCTTTTTTACCTTTTTTTATATTTCACAAAATTTTGGTGACATAATATTCTCTCCTTGGCCCTGCATTTCCCCTTAATAGTAGTATTACACTGTAGGGGCGCCTGGCTGGCTCAGTCAGTAGAGCGTGTGACTCTTTGATCTTGGGGTTGTGAGTTTGAGCCCGACGTTGGGGGTAAAGATTACTTAAATAAAAATAAAACTTAAAAAAATAGTATTACACTGTATTTTCCCTTTCATGATATATGCTTCAAAAACAATTTTCATGGCTATCTAGAATTGTTTCCCAGGGTTATACCTCCTTTGGGACATTGAGTTGGAATTGCCAGGGTCAATTATTTATTTTCCGTAATACACTTCTGCCTTCTCTAATTTCCTGCAGTAAACGGGGCTAACTTTTAGAGTGGGACGAAACCCCAGTAAATGCTATCACATGAAGGAGTCTGGTCTAAAGCTCGCTGGTGGCACCTGCAGGATCTGACTTCTGGGGACCGGGGGAGGGGCGGAGCACGCTGGCAGGATGGCCTCGAGGAGGGTTGGCCTGGGGTCTCTGCAGGCAACCGGCCTTGTACCCAAGACTAGGGGGCGCAGCCCCAGGACCCTGAGAAGCCCTGGGACCCGGCTCCCGTGGCCACGTGGTGGCTGCAGCCTCGGCTCCCCCCTCGGAGGGAGAACGAGGGAGCACCAGGAAGTCCCGGGCTCATCCCATGAGGTGCTGCTACCTGACAGCAGCAACGAAAAGCTTCCCTGATCAAACGTCTAGAGCCACGCAGTCCCTCCTGGAGGCGCCACTGCTGTGGGCTGAAGTCCGGGAAGTCCTGTGGGGAAGGACGGTTCCACTTTGCTCCACTCTGGGTTTCCCAAACATCACAAGCACAGAGCCCTCCTCGCGGGGTGCCTTTTATCATCGCCCTGGGAAACACTGGTACGGCACAAAGCAGGCCCCACTCGCCGTTTCTATTAAAAATAATAGTAAGGACAACTGCAGCAGCAGGAGGAGGATCCGGTTGTTGCTAATCACCAGGGGGAGAATGCAGTGGGCTCTTCAAAGGTTAGACCTGAGAGTTTGGACGAGAAATCTAGAACAAAAGGGCTGCTGGCCCAGGAGCCAAAGACAACTTGCCCTCATCCAGTCTCCGTGGCACTTAGCTCTGGGGCCTCCCCAGTTTCCAGCAAACCCATCTGCAAGCTGAGCAGGAAAGCACTGTGTGCCCACCTGCTCTTCCCTCCTTCCAGGGTCCCTGCTCTCAGTGCAGCCCCCCAGCCCAGCTTCCTGGTGGAAGGCGGCCTGCAGCCCTCCATGGCTCCCCAGTGCTCTCAGAGGAAATTGAGCCCGCATCAGAAGCCCTGCTTGGCCTGGCATCTGCCTGCCTCTCCCCTCCCCTCTGCACGGCCCCCTGCCCTTTGCAGTCCTCACTCCAGTGACATTTAGCCAATAACAACTCCTGGAACTATCTTTGCATATGCTGTTCCCTCTTCTCAGGATGTCCTTCCCTTTTTTTCTGCCTGGAAAATTCCTGCTCACTCCCTTGGATCCAGACCAAATGTCCCTTATTTATTCATTCATCCATTGCTTTTTATTGCGTGGGGATAAAGCAGTTCTGAAGGAGCAAATGGGGGGGGGTCCTCGCTGTGAAAGGGCATCGTGACATCGACCTTACAAAGTTGTCCACAAGACTCAAGGGAATCACTGACATTTGCTTAGCACAGGACTTGGCACTGCAGGTGCTCACTGAGCGGAGGTGACAAATGCCAGGCTCTGGACTGAGCATTCGTTGGTCGCATTAGCTGTCCCCCACCAGCCCTGCAAGGCAGGTGTCATTAGGCTTACTTTTCGGAGAAGGAACCTGCTCAGTGAAGTCACATAATGAGGAAGCAGCGGAGCTGGGGTGTGAACCCGGAGGCCGAGGCTCAGTGAGGTCCAGTGACTCGGTAGGGCTGCCCACTGTGCCCACTGGGAAGCGCACAGCTGGGATTCCAGCTCACATCTCCCTGGTCCTCTGGAAAGAGCGACCGCAACTACCGTATGTCCATAAGGTGCTTGCTGGCAGAGTCTGAGGCCGCTCCTGCTCTGTGTGCTTTGTCTCAGGAGCGATGGGAAGGGCGTGTGTGAAGGGAGATGAGGGGCATTTCCAAGGGGGGGTGGGGTCCCCCCAATCACTTTACTAATGCACTTGAGATCTAGGCAGGACGGGGGTGTTGCTGCAAAGGGAAGCCTGGTTTTATTGAAGATGTGCTGTAGGGTTGCTTTAAATAGTGGGTGCTTTTATTTTTACCAGGATTTCAGTCAATTCTCCCTCCTCTGCAGGATGCCTGGGGAGCAGCCTAGTGGGGAGTTGCCGGGTCTGGGTTTGAATTGTGGCTTTGCGGCTGACCAGCTGTGTGACCTTTGGCGAGTGTCCTAATATCTCTGAGCCCACTTTCCTCACAGGTACTGCAGGATCACTCTGAGGCTTGGACAAGGTCGAGAGTGCTTGGAACATGGCAAGCATGCAATAATATATATATCTAAAATTGTTGGTTCAGCACATAGTGAGCATGACCATTTGTCCAACTTTGGGCATCCAGTTTCTTCCTCAGCATCTTTCTTCTACATTGGTTAACATGTAGTTCAGACACCACCACATCCTTGCTCACAGTCCTCCCAAGGCTCCCTATCACCCTCGAACTGGGGTCAGAGGCCCTGCAGGACTGTCCCATTGCCTCTCCTCTACTCCAGCCATAGGGAGATGTATGGGTTCCACATGCTCTCCGTGCTCTGCCCAACATCTCTGCCTTTGCACAGGCCGTGCCCCCTGCCTGGGATGCCATCCTCCTCCTTGTTCTCTGGGAAATTCCAGTTGTCATCCTCCAGCAAACCCTCTTTGTTCCCCTGCTCACTAACATGTCATACACATTCTCTTATCACACGGGCTTAATGCGTCCTTCTTCTTGGCTAGGCTATGAGTGGACGCCATCTGGATGGTTTCCACATTCCCTGTCCCCCTAGTTCATGGCCAACTTCAGCCAAGCGTGTTGAGTGAATGGCCAGAATGGACAAGGCTTGGATTTGGAGAGCACCCCGGTTGTGTCAGCTGTTGTGTACCTGCACACCTTTTGGCCTGGGTGACAATTCCAACATATTGAAACCCTCAGTGACAGAACTGGCTCCAACTTACTCTTTTTTTTTGGTTAGCATTTGCCATCTTACTTGCTTTCATCCATTCTGACCTGGTGTCTTAGGTGTGTCTTTTGGATTTTGTTTTTAATATAGTCTGAAAATCTCTGTTTTAATTGGATGTTTAGTCCATTTACATTTATTGTAATTACTAATACATTGGGAATTGTTCTCTTATTTTGTGCTTTTTGTTTGTCCTGATTTTTTGCAGCCTATTCTTTCTCTTTCCTGACATCTTTTTCATTGATTTTCTTTTTATTCCATTTCCCCCATCTACTATTTTATAATTTTTAAAAAAGATTTTATTTATTTGAGAATGAGTGAGTGAGAGAGATAGAGCACAAGCAGGGGGAATTGCAGGCAGAAGGAGAAGCAGATTCCATGCTGAGCAGGGAGCCCAACGTGGGGCTTGATCCCGGGACCCTGGGATCGTGACCTGAGCCATGATGCTTAACTAAGCCACCCAGGTGCCCCTCTAGTTTAGAATTTATATATTTTCCCTTTCTCTTCTTTTAGTGGTCACCTTTAAAATTTAACATGCATACCTAAAGACCACAGTCAGCCAGTTCCTCTCCTCTCCTCCCAAGCAATACAAGGCTGATCCCATTCCCATCCCTACCCTGAAACAAAGCATCACCCTGGGCAGGTTCCTGATGAGGCAGAAGGGCAGAGCCATTAATTTGTTAAGTGCCTGTTGTGTACCAGACCCCGTACCAAATGCTCTGAGGTGGTGATCTTATTTAATTCTTGTGGAAACCCTGTCACATGGGGGTTATCAGCCACATGTCTCTGTCTCCCCTCCTATCTGATGGTTTACTGCAGAGAGGAAAAGTTATCTGCCTTCAGTCTCACAGCTCCAAAGTAGCGGAACCAGGACTCGAAGTCTGCTTCTCCTCAATCTAAATAAATATGAAGTCTCTGTCACGTCTATCCACCCTAAGCCAAGAGGGTTGGGCTCTCTGTTGTTTCCAATGTATTCTTTGAGCTGTGGCGCCGGTTCCTTATTCAACCATTACCCACGTGTTGATTTGCTCATTTGACAGATATTCTTTGAGTGTTTGCTGTGTGTCAAGTATCTTGCTGGGCTCTGGGGATCCAGCTGTGGACAAGAAAGACACAGCCCATGGGGCGCCTGGGTGGCTCCGTTGGTTAAGCGACTGCCTTCGGCTCAGGTCATGATCCTGGAGTCCCGGGATCGAGTCCCGCATCGGGCTCCCTGCTCGGCAGGGAGTCTGCTTCTCCCTCTGACCCTCCTCCCTCTCATTCTCTCTGTCTCAAATAAATAAATAAAATCTTAAAAAAAAAAAAGAAAGACACAGCCCTGACTTCCCAGAGCCTGACCTCAAGTGAGGAGGACACTAAACATAATAATTATGCAAATGATCCTTTAAGTGGTGATGGTGTAAACAGCTCACAGGTGTTGCCCTGCCTGTAGGGGGAGAGGCAGGTGTGGGCTGCTCCACAACACAGTTTGACCCCCCCGCCAGCAGATCATCTTAAACCGGGGCACTCCTGTGACCACTGGCCCAGGGTAGGATGGACAAGGTGGGGACTGGTTCTTGGAGTCTTGGAGTGGACACTGGGCCTGGAAGGACACTGATGTTCTGTGATGTTGCAGAGGAGGTAATCCTGGGGTCTCGCTTCTGACAGCCACCTAACAGCCAAGTGCCCACAGCCCCTCACTTCTTCAGCCCACGTTTGCTGAGCCCTCCTCCACACGCGCCTGGCTCTGCGCTCAGCATCAAGGGTACAGATGCCGATCAGGCAAGGGAAGGCGGCCCCATCGAGGACCTCTCCCAACCCTAAGGGGGACCTCTCCTCTCCCTTCATCCTGGAACTTGGCCTATTCTTTAGGGGACTTTCCACTTCAGCTATGGTAGGTAAACATCACTAACACTGAAAATCCCCCCTGCATTCTGTTGGGGTTTTTAAGAAACTAAACCGTCAAGAAATCCTTTATTAAAAATTTAACTGTGGTAGGAAATGATTAAGTGAATTGTTCATCTTAACACTATGAAGATAAATTGTTTTTATACATTCTGAATGTAATGAACCAATAACAAAGTTTAGTAGCTTACTGTCTTTTCTTGTGTTTTTTGCATTCACAATTTTAAAAACATTGTTCTGTACCAAGTGCTTTTGTGATGACTTCTTGTAGTTCCTCCTTCCCTGAGATAAGGGCCTTGTGCCTCTCTTTTCAGTGGGGACTTCCTTGAGGGAGGCTGGCAGGCTTGGGGGCTCCTGCCCTGAGCTTCTTGAGCCTAGACTCAGCCTCCCGGGGCCTCGGTATCCTCCTCCGTAGCATGGGCGCAGGGGCCCTGAGGACTAAGTGAGAACAACCCCGTATCACAGCAACTCAGCAGAGCCCAGGGGCAGGGTGGCCACTTAGAACACAACATCTCCTCCTTCAGTGAAATCCATAATTGTTTCTGTCAACCCCTCCCCTTCGTGGCCCAACAACAAGTTCTAAACCTGCTCGAAGGTTCCAGGCCATGCTGGCACTGAGCTCTACCAGCAGGTGCCCAGAGGCTCCATGCCCCACCTTCCAGGAACCACGCTGGGTGAGGGTGGCTGGAGCCAACTCTCAGCCCCCTCGGGCCGGCCCTCCACCGCTGCATGGGGCGGTGGGTGGGGAAGGGCTCTGGCCAGAGCTCAGCGGCCCCCACTATTAACCTGAGAGGAGAGAGCGCAAACTCCACTCTTCCTCAGCACCCCAGGCAGACTTAGACTTGTCTTGTCCCTGCCCCAGCCCCACCAACTGCTCTCACTCGTGAGCCCCGTAGCCTGCTGGTCACACCGCTGGAGTCCTGATGGCTGCCCCTTTACTACCTCTGTGACTTGGGGTCAAGTTTAGGCCTGCTTCCCCATCTGTGCAAAGGGATTATAAAATCTACGTCCTAGGATTGGTGAGAGGATTAAATGCCTTTTCACACATTAGGAGCTTAGTGCCTGAGAGCTTCTGTGACTTTCCTTCTCCTCCTCCACACTTGGGCTCATGCTGTCCCCTCCTGGAACACCATCCCAGCCTCTGCACCTGCTCAGGGCACTAGTCACTCAAGGCTCCCTAAAAAAAAGTCTTTCTCCTTGCTAAGGCCTCCTAACCATCCCTGCCCCGTGAGACCTCTTCCTCCCAGGTGCCCGCCCCATTCACTCACACGTGTGACCATCCGTCCACTCACCGCGGCCTATTCCCCTCCCTCCTGCCCTCCCCCTCATCTCCTCCCATTCATCCACCTAGGAGCTGCCTTCTCAGGCCTCCTGGGGCAAGGCTTGCCCTGTTGGTGGAGTCTGGCCTGTTTCCCACCTCTGCACCAACCGGCACCCCTAGCCCAGACAGGCATCTGAACCTGGGTGTAGATAATGCCTGGGGAGGAGAGGTAAGATCTATATCAGGAGCTAAGTACACCCCAGCTTTGCCTAAGGCAGTGGGTGGGCGGGGCCAGACACCTCCTTCCCAGGGAGGCTCCCTGGCCCCCTGCCCCCCCCCCCCCCCCCCCCGCCCCCGATTGCTCAGCTCCCACCTCCATCAGGAGCACAGAGCAGGTCCTGTTCACTGTGCCTACAGCAGAGCCTGGCACACAGTAGTTGCTCAATAAACGAATCAGGGTTGTGAACTGGGGGCCACAGAGTGACAAGCCAGGGCCCGGCAGGCACAGGATGGGCAGTCAGTACAGGGAGAGGGCCTCATGGTCTCAGGGCAGCTCCCAGAGTGGGGCCTGCTTCCATGTGGGGCGAGACTCACTTCTGGGTGTCATAGTCGTGAGGATTAAACTAGATATCGAATCCTCGAGGAAAGGTGCCTGGTGCCAGGCAAGTGCAGAACGTGGCCGTGGCCATTCAAGGTCAAGGCGTGTTTTCCGCAGGGCTGGAAGGGCAGGGCTGGGCAGTGTCTGGGCCCAGCGGAGGGCAGCCCGAATGTGGTGTGGCTGGGTCAGGGACAGGCCAGCCTGGGAAGGGTCTTCGAGGCAAGGGGAGCACTAGCCGGTTTAAAGTCCAGGGATGACGCAGTGACTCTGATTGGGGCGGGGAACAGCGGGAGACGGGAAGACTGGAGGAAGCTGGGGCGAGTGTCCCAATGAGCAAGGACAAGGCCAGAGCAGGGGCTGGCTGTGTGGACAGAGTCAGGGCTCCGATACAATGTTGTGATTGTATCACCAGGGATACAGAGAGCCCAGATAACTACGAATTAGGAAACGTCTGGAATAGTGTTGAAAATATCCAGTTCTGCAGCCAGACTGCCTGGGCTAAGTCCCAATTCCTCTCCGGACTGTGGCCTCTTGCACAAGGGCCTTCCTCTCCTACACCACGGTCTCCCCAGCCTGCGACATGGGTAAGAACAGGACTTACTCACAGGGCTGTTGTGGAAAGAGCCTGGAGCATGGCTGAGGGCCACACACATCCCCCTCCTCCCACCCTCCCCAGTGAGAGGCGGGCTCGGAGAGGTGATGTAATTAATGGAGGGGGAGACAGGGTTCTTCTGTCTCTCAGGCCTCAGCTACTCAACTAAAACATGGGGACCCCCACCTGTCCCTCTCCTGGGAGGCCACACGGCTCTGTAAGTTGGCAAGACCTTCTCTGATTTGTTGATTTCATGGTTGTGTTTTGGGCCAGTGGTGACTTGACAAGTGTGCACAAGTGTGATCAATACATTTGGGATGCCGTGGGGATCGGGGGGCCTTGACCTGATTGGGGGCTCAGGGAAGGCACCTCTGAGGTTGAGACATTTCCCTGAGTCAGTAAAGACCAGGGTGGGGGCTCCTGGGTGGCTCAGTCGTTTAGCGTCTGCCTTCGGCTCAGGTCATGATACCGGAGTCCTGGGATGGAGCCCCACATTGGGCTCCCTGCTCAGCTGGGAGCCTGCTTCTCCCTCTCCCTCTGCCCCTGCTTGTGTTCCCTCTCTAGCTGTCTCTCGCTCTGTCAAATAAATAAATAAAATCTTTAGAAAAAAAAAATGTAAGCTCTATGCCCAACGTGGGGCTTCGGCCTCAGATCAAGAGTTGCAGGCTTGGGGCACCTGGGTGGCTCAGTCGTTAAGTGTCTGCCTTCGGCTCAGGTCATGATCCCAGGGTCCTGGGATCCAGCCCCGCATCGGGCTCCCTGCTCTGCGGGAAGCCTGCTTCTCCCTCTCCCACTCCCCCTGCTTGCGTTCCCTCTCTCGCTGTGTCTCTGTCAAATAAATAAATAAAAGTCTTAAAAAAAAAAAAAGACCAGGGTGACCGTGACAAAGGTCTCACTGTCAACACTTGCTAGAGCTGCTCAGGAGCGGGCCATTCGCCAGCGTCCCCTGCTAGGTCCTCAGGAGCGAACATACATACGCTGCCTCATGTGACCAGCATCCCCCACCAGCACACAGTGGCGCTCAGGACATTTGTCCAAAGAACGAAGGCACTGAATTTCTCAGCAGCTCTATGTTATTATCCCCATTTCACTGATGACGAAACTGAGGCCCAGACGGGTTCGATAATGTACCCCAGGAAGAGCTGTGAGTCACACCTCACTGTCCCCCACAATCATAAGTGCTGGTGCTGAGCAGATGAAGGGGAGAGTGGAACAGCATTCCAGAAAGAGGGAACATCAAGCGTGAAGGCGCTGAGCTGAGTGGGAGTGGAAGGGGGCCAGCACGAGGGCCCAGCGATGCAGGAGGCCAGCGGGGCCACGTCCTGAAGGGTTCTGTCTTGGGTAGGCTCAGACGGGGAAGGTGACAGGTGGGACACCTGGGGGGTTGAGCTCCAATGGAGTCGGACTCCACTACCCGTATGGCTCGCTGACAGTCCCA
Source organism: Mirounga leonina (assembly GCF_011800145.1). Taxonomy (NCBI): domain Eukaryota; kingdom Metazoa; phylum Chordata; class Mammalia; order Carnivora; family Phocidae; genus Mirounga; species Mirounga leonina. The sequence goes on from NW_023270718.1 coordinate 5,817,295, forward strand.
GGGGCGTGCGGTCAGGCCCGAGCCCAAGGCGCCCTGGCACCAGTTCTGCTCCAGCCCGCAGCACGCAGGCCCCTCTCCACGGAGTGAACGGGAAGGAGTCCCACTGGGCCTGCCGTGGCTCAGGAGGAGTCTACATCTAAAGTCAGGCCGAGGGAGAACCCCACACTGGAAACAAGCCAAATGCCCATCAATAGGAAATGGATGAAGAGATGGTGGTAACTTCATGGGACAGAATATCATCCAACAATAAAAGGGTAAGAGGGGAAGCACCATGGCTTCGAGACAGGACAAGGAGGAGTCCCGGCAGCTGCGGGGAGCACACAGAAGCCGGGCAGACAGAAGTGTAGACACGAGATTCTGTGCGTGAGGCTCAGAAGTGAGGAGTCAGGGGAGGGGCTGTCTCGTGAAATGGGAGAAGTAATTCTGTCCTCATGGGAATGAAGAGGTCCCTGCAGGAAAAGCACTCCCAGTCCCCCGCTCAGGGTCAGTGCTCAGCAAACTGGTTTCTCTTTCCTTCTCTGGGGGCAGGTGAGCAAATCCCAGTACAGACTTCTGTCTTCAGCTTGTACAACCTTTTGTACATATTATTATTATTTTTTAATTTATTTATTTGAGAGAGAGGATGAGAGGAGAGAGAGAGCACATGAGAGGGGGGAGGGTCAGAGGGAGAAGCAGACTCCCTGCTGAGCAGGGAGCCTGATGCGGGACTCGATCCCGGGACTCCAGGATCATGACCTGAGCCGAAGGCAGTCGCTTAACCAACTGAGCCACCCAGGCGCCCTGTACATATTATTTTTAAGTATAACTTTTCCTTGATTACAAAAAGTACCCAGTGCCCTCATTGAAGAAAATTTAGACGTTAAAGAGAGTGAAAAGAAGAAACTCAATATCCTCCAGAACACTAGTGCGAAGAGAAAGGCAGTATGAACAGTTCTGAGTGGTCCCTGCATTTTATTTTTGCTTTCCCTGCAGTGTTTAAAACACATGGGACGTCCTACTTGCATCCTTTGAGAGCTCAGGATCCTATTCTAAGCATTTCCCTGTGTCATTGGATATTCTTCGAAGCTCGGTTTTGAATAGCTGCATAACATTCTGTTGTAAGAACCAATGCCAGGATGACCAAGAACTGAGCCGGCTTCCACCCTCTGGCCCTCGGGCCATCCTTCGACCTCACGCTCTGAAGCACCTCTAAGCCCCTCTTTCGTGTGGGTGGATTGGTTTCTTAGGACAGAGGCACCCTTCCTTGTCGAGTGCCCTCACACACTGCCCAAACGACCTCATGGCGGACCCCGAGGGACCCCGCAGCTCCCTGAAAGCTCCATGGCTCCATGTACTTTGTTAGGTTAAGTACACGCATGACCTCTGACCCAGTGATCCCCCTGGTGTGTATGCCAGAGATGTTATCACGCAGCTTCCAAAGGGGTCTCCAGGGAGAATTTGTGGTGGAGGCAGCTCCACGCCTCCCAGGTGTCTGTCCTGACTTGGGAGGTGAAGGGCAGGAAGTGGGGGGGCACCCATCAAGGAGAATTCTGCAGCAGTTAAAGCAACAGAGTAGACACACACACACACACACGCACACCCCGATGTGGACGGCTCTTAAAACCCAGGCTGGGTGAAAACAGTGAGACAAAGAAAGCCATCTATAATGCAGCTTCATTTACATAAATTAAAAATACATGCACACAAAGCAACAATAAGCATTTTGCAAGAACACACACAAGCAGAAAGATCCACAGTAAACACATTAGGACAATTGGCTCCGGGGAGGGGGGGAACAGAGCGGGGACAAGGGTACAAGGCAGTGGAGGAAGAAGGAGAAGGCACGAGGCCTCTGTGCCCAGGGAGGACCCCAGCCTCGTGGAGGAGGAGCAGGCCTGTGCGGGGGGAGCAGGGGGGCTGTGTGAGGTGTGAGGGCACTGGGCACTGGCACATGGCCTGAGGGGCGTGGGGGCTTGAGGTAGGGGGCCCCTGCCTAGAAGGTATCTCCTTGAGCTCTGGGCTTGCACACCCCTGTCCCATCTCAGAAACAATTAGGGGCCCGTGGAAGACTGCAGATAGTTAAAAATTATTTTGCTCCTGAAGGGCATGTGCTGTCCCTGTCATGTCTCAGACCAGCGTCTGAGCCCTCCCCGAAGGTGGATGCCACTGTCCTAGAGAGGCCGGGGGTTCTTGCAGGCGCTGCAGGGACCCGACTTCCGTGCGCGCGCGCACACACACACACACACACACTGCCAAGTCCTCAAGGTGGGAGCTCGGGAGGCGGCCTTCCTTCCATAGACAAACATCTGCTGAGCACCTCGTGTGTACCAGGCTCCATTCAGGTGCTGGGCATACAGCAGGGCGCACGGTGAAGTCCCCACCCTCGTGGGAGTGACCATCAGTGCGGAGCCAGACAACAAGCAAGTGACCATGGACAGGACAGGACAGGCTCTCGGATCCCCAGAACTCTGGCCATTTCTATGGGGCTTTGGTGTCAGGCCGTGTGTATGCGTGCGTGTGTGTGCATGTGTGTGCGTGAGCGTGTGCGTGTGCGCGCACACACACACGCACACACTCCCATGCAAGTGTGGGGAAAGCACCAGCCATCGTGAGGGAGGACAACACCCAGAGAGCAGGACACACAGGACTCGTAGGGCAGCGCCTCTGTGATCTTCCCTCTAACCCTGAGATTCTGCTTCTAGGAATTTATCCCAAGGGCAGGTTCTGGAAAGTTCCAAGAATGCGCACCAGGGATGTTGACCACAGTGCTGTCTCTATCACTTCCAGCACTGGGAAGAAGGGACCGGCGCAGTAACGGGAAGGCCATGCACCGGGATCCCACGTAGCCACTAACACTGACATTTTAGGCGAGTGTCAGCGTCAGGGAGAAAGATGCTCCTATTACGCTCTCAGGTGTCTAAAGTCAGCTGCAAACCAGTATCAAGTGGTGTGATTTCATTTTTTTTCTCCAAAAAGTAAAGAAAAAAAAAAGCCAGAAATCCGTCGGCCAGGGCTGCCCGCCGGACACACACCGGGAGCATGCGCGGAGAGGATCTGAACGGACAGAACTAGATGCTAATGGGGTTACCTGTTTGTCGAATTCCGCTTGGCTTTTGTCCCTGTGCTTTTACTTAGGTGTATTTTCTAGTTTTTCTAAATTAATTTGCATTCATTCTGTAATAAATAATTTAAAAATCCATTGACATGGGCACAGGAAAGAGCCAGGAAGGCTTTAAAACAAAATATAAACAGTAGTTATTTATATCTAGGTGGTGGGACTAGGGTGATTTTTTTTCATTTTTTTATTTGGATAATTAAAAAGTTATTTCCTCAAGCTCCTCTGATGGTTCCCTCGGCAGCCTCAATCCCGCCCCCCACCTGCAGGGTGTCCCCGAAGGGAGGCCCGTTTCACTGAATGTTCACAAGAGTCCACTCTTGGAGGCAGGACACTCTCTACCCTGGGGGAGGCAGGCAGTTTGGGGGCGCATGATGCATGCCTACAGCAGACCTGTGCATGACTTACAAATTAGTTCACCCACGTCCATGGGGCTCCATCCCTCTGACAGGGGTGTGGATCAGAAGTCTGGAAGCCAGAGGCCTGGGAGACGGGGTGACAGACACCCAAGCAAACAGGCCCAAGCAAAGGGGCCAGCTCAGACCTAAAACCCGGGAGTCATCCTCTCTTCTCTCTTCCCACACCCACTCTGCTGGAAAATCCTGTTGTCTCCACCTTCCAAACAGACCCAGAATCTGCCCACTTCTCACCACCTCCACTGCAACCAGCCTGGTCCCAGCCGAGCTCCCGGCATTTCTCTCCCAAATTCTGCACCAGCAAGCAAATAGCAGATCCAGGATTCAAACCCAGGCCCCCTGGCGCTTGATCCATGTGCCCTATAGACCTCCCGAACCTCGGCCAGAGAGACCCAAGTCAGCAGCCCACCTGCCCTCTGCTCAGAATGGCTCCCGTCTCATTCAGAGAAGAGCCCAAGTCCTCACCATAACCATGAGGCCCTGCAGGATCTGTCACTTTGCCCTCACCTCCCATCCTTGCCCCTGGCTCTCTCTGTTCCAGTCACACCAGCCTGTCGCTGTTCCTCCCACACACCAGGCAGGCTCCCACCCCAGGGCCTTTGCACTTGCGGTCCTCCCTGCCTGGAATGCCCTTCCACAAGGCTCCACCTTCATCTCTTGCTCAAATGTCGCCTTCTCCATGAGGCCACCCTGACTTCATATCTTTGAAGCTGCAGCCAACCACCCCTCTTCCTGCACCCACTATCCCCTTCCCCCATCTGTTTCCTTTTCCCACAGCCCTCGGCATCCTGAACACACACCATTTACTTACTTATCATGCCTATGTCTAGAATGCAGGCTGGGGGAGGTGCAGGGTTGGTTGTCCTAGACTACTGCCCCCCACCCAGAAGACAACCAAGAGATATTTAACATACACAGGCATCAAGAGCAAGGGCACGGATGTCTGGAGGGGGAGTCTGTGGGCCCAGATTGGAAGGCAGTGAAGGGAGGCTCGCCTGTGGGACCCAAGGGCCAAAGAGAGGCGAATTCAGGCAGAGGGGTGGCCTGAGCAACTTCTCAGCCCTGGGAGGGCAACTGGTGTCAACTCTAAGCCTGGCAGGCTGTGCCCAGCGGCACAGACTTGTTATCACAATAAAGAGCCTGGACTTCACTCCAGAGTCCAGGAACCTGCAGAGGGTTTTAGGCAGGGGCGAGCACGCCTCAGTGGCCACTGGGAGGCTGGGCTGGGCCTGGGGGAGGGCATCTCTGGTCGCCAGGACGAGTCTGTGGGTGCAGCCCCTCATCACAGAAGTACTCCCTGATGGGCTAACATCGCCCCTTCCGGAAATGTGCCATCCCATTTGGTTACTGTTTCTTCCCTTCTGCAAGGTGAGCCGCCCAGGAGCAGGGAAGGGGCCCATCCATCCCGCTCACGACCAAAAACAGGGCTTGGCACTGACCTGGCGCTGGCCACGTGTTGATCGTCACATGAGTAAATGAAGGACGGAAACGGACAGACAGAGTCCAGGGAACAAGGGCATGTACGGGGAGAACGAAGTGAGGGTGTCGGTCCCCCTCCAGGAGTCAGGGGCCGGTCAGCTGAGACTAGAGCTTGAGAATGCAGAGTGGACTCAAAGCGCACGGGGAGGAAAGGGACGCTGCTGAGGAGGAGGGCCTGGAGCTGGGGGACACCATCCTGCAGAAGCAGGGATGGGGCAAGGGGACGAGGCCCCTTCTGTTTCTGGACCCCAGCTCTGGCTTCACTGGTCCTTGCTCTGTGGCCACCCAGGGCAGGCTTCTTGATGTTGGCAGCCCCCTTGGTGCTGTGTCCCTAAAAGATCCCCTCTCTTCTGCAGAGGGGAACCCCGTCCCCAGGCTCTCCAGGACAGTGCGGTGGGGAACACCGACCCCTTCCCCTCCCAGGGACAGACCAGGGTGTGCCATGGGGGAAGGGATGTTAGCTCCCAGGGGCCTGGGACACCACACAGGAACCCTCTTCTCTCCTGGCTTTATGGACCAGGGTCAGGAGAGGCTTGCATGGTGTGGGGTACTGACACGTGGCTTTAAAACGGTCGTTCTCAACTAGGGCAATCCCTCCTCCCCGAATATCTGGCGACATCTGGAGGTGTCTGGGGAAGTGGGCGCGAGGGTGTTGCTGCTGGTGTCTCGTGGCCAGGGATGCTGCTCCACATCTTACAGCACTTAGCACAGACCCCACAACCAGAGCCCACCAGGCCCCAGATGCCACGAGAGTAGAGGAGAGGCCCTGCTTTAAAAACGCACAGCTCTGCCCTCAGAGCACCGTTTATAGCCCACCTCAGGCACGGTCACAGTGAATCGGATGGCAAGTGCCCCATCGGAGCACCAGCCATGTGCCGACATGGGACTAGGCACGTGAGAGTGCTTAGATCTCCAAATGTCATACCACCTCTGGGAAGCGGGCACACGAGCTCACTGCACAGCAAAGGAGTGCTCGCCAGGTGCCAGAAGATTCTAAGTCCTTGACAAGTATGAAACCCATCAGTCCTCACCCAGCCCCTTGGGGCAGGGGCTCTGTCATCCCCGTTTTTCAGATAAAGAAACTGAGACGCGAAGTCATGCCCTCACGAGCCCAAGGCCATGCCGCGGCTGGAGCCATGTGGACAGCACAGAGGCCTCGTGCAAGGGTCACTCTGCACACCTGTGACTCCAGGGCCAGGCCAAGGGCTCACCTGTCCTGTACTGTGGGAGGCAGGCAGGTGGTCCTACCCCTGAGCCCCAACACGCTGGACAAAGACAGGGAACCTCATGTGAGAAAACCCAGACAGACTGAGCTCAAGTTAATAGGATGCAAACAGGATCTCGTAAGTGCCAAGGGGACACCCAGAAGGCCTTTGCCAGCTCGAGCAGGAGGACCCGGCCACCACCTGTGCCCCCCCGCCCCCACTGGCTGCTGGCCCAGCTCACCTGGATGCCGTTCTCCTGCAGGTTCAGGTACCGCGTGTTGACAGGGATGCTGGCCGGGACCTCAGCCAGCTCTCTCCGCGTGCAGATCACCCGGCTGGCCTGGTTGCTGCAGGAGCAGGCCGCGGGGCAGGAGGTGGCCGGCGGGGAGCCCCCTCCGGCCGCCAATGTCATGGCCACGCCGCCCCCGCCGGTCCCCAGGGGTGGGGAGAAGAGCCAGAGGAAGAGCAGGGCCCCATGGGGCCAGGACATCCTACCGGGCGGCAGTGGGGGGCTCGGGGAGCTGCGGGCGCACGCCATCCTCAATGTTCATGCTCCGCGAGGGCGCCGGGGGGCTGTGGGGTGGAGAGAGAGGGAGAGGCTCAGTGAAGGACAGGGACCCCGTGTGTGGTCCGCCTGCTTCCCAACCCCCAGGCGGCTCTCTGCTGGCCACCATCACCTCCCTGCTCCGCTCAAGACCCGAAGGGCGGGGCTCCCCCAGCCCCCTGGTGGTGACCCACCTGCTGAGGGCAGCAGAGACAAGGGCCAACCCTGCCCTTCTTGCACTGTCTCAAGTCATTCCTGACCGGAAGAGTATACCCATTTCGTAGAACTGACAACTGAGGCAGGGGTGGAGTGGGGAGAAAAAGGCTGCCCAAGGCAGTTGGCCAGTAATGGAGAAGTCAGTCCGATTCAAAACTTAGTTCTCTGCATGGTTTCAGAAAGGTAGATAAAGAGGTAGAGATGGAGGGAGAGAAAGAGACAAACAGACGAAGGAACAGAGAGAGGGTGACGTGCCAGGTCTGGAAGTCTGGGGTGGGGGCCGGGGCTCTGGAGTCTGGCTTCCCTCACAGGCCCCATCCAAGTATTCTCACCGCCTGCAGGACCTCCTGTCCCTTCATCCTACTCCCGCCCAGGAGTGTTTGCCAAGAGACAAGCTTCCCGGCACCAAACACCCTCCACACCGGGCCCAGCCGCAGGCTCCCGTCAGGCTCCCGTCACCCGTCCGGGCCGTGGGCCTCGCAGCAGCCACAGAGAGTTGAGTTAGACTCAAAGGAAGAACTTGAAGAAGGTGAGGTGCCAGACAAGGCAACTGTGGAGGTGAAGTGTGGGCAGGAGAGGCTGGGAGGCCACGGGGTGGGAGGGAGGAGGCAGGCTGGAGAAGACAAAGGGGGAGGAGGTGGCCGAGGGGGACCTGGGAGGGCTGCACACCCCCCCCGACCCCCACTGGCCCTGAGGTTGCAGGTGCTCAAGGCAAAGGCAGCGGGTGGTGGGTGGCTCCGGTGGGTGGGTGGGTGCTGGGACAGCTGGTGGGGAAGGGGTTGGGGGCAGGGCTCTGGGCGGGGGTGGGCGGGTGGGGCCAGGACCAGACGGAAGGGGACGGACTGATCGTAACAACAATGGCAAGAACTATAATAATAATAGCTTCAGCGCTGGGGGGAGACCTTTCTACGCCCCAGTCTCAGCACACATGGTGTTCTCATTTAGGCCTCACAGAAACCGGAGGAGGAAGGTGTTAGGACGCCCAATCTACAGATGAGGACACTGAGGCGCTAGGAGGGGGCGCAACTCGTCCCAGCACGGAGCTGGCCGGTGGGTGGCAGAGGGGGATTGTGGCCCTGGGCGCACCCTCCCTTCCACGCAGCGTCTTGAGTACACACACAAGTGCACCCACAGCAGCAGGCTGTGCTCCAGCACGGACCCACTTCCCCACCGGTGAGGGCCGAGGGCAGCGGTCTGCACAACATGCACAGTAGGGCAGTGCTGGGCACACCCTCATTCAGCGGGCTCTCAGAGCCACGGACACAGGGCACCCCCCCCAGCATGTACACACACACACACACACACGCTCACTTCCTCCTTCGGCAGTGTTCAAGATCATTTTAACTCAGATAAAAATGCATGTGCGTAGTCTGTGTGCCTGAATGCTTGTGTGAGAGCCTGAGCTGGAGAGACGGAGAGATGGAGAGACAGGGAGACAGAGAGACCGAGAGAGACGGAGAGGGGGAGGGGCTGGTTCTGAGTCTGTATCCCGGACTCCTTTTTCCCCCTGGGGGGCTAGGGGCTGTGTGTGCCTCTGTCTGCAAGTCATGTGAGCGCGGCGGGGTCTCCGCTTCTCGAGTGTGATGGGGGGGTTGTCTATGCCATTCCCTTTCCCATTTCCTAAGACCGGTGATGGCCCAGCCCACACCCTTCAAACCCAGGGGCTGGCGCTGCCCAACGGGGCCAGAAATTGCAGCTGGAGAACCCCCAGGCCAGGATGCCCCCAGTAGCCACCCCAGGCCCAGGCCCGCTGCCGCGTCTCTACCTCCGCATCTGTCCCCATCTCTCCTGCAGACAGCCCGCATCCCCCCCCCCCCCCCCCCCCCCCCCCGCATCACAGCTTCTGCAGCGGCGGGGCCTCCCGCCCCTTCCCTCCTTGCCCTCAGCCATCTCTGTCCTTGTCCCCCCCCCCACAGTGAGGGACACTCACCCCGGTGGCTCCGCTTCCGCTGGGCCTCTCCCTGGGCCCCAGGCCCCCCCCTCCACATGCCTCCAGCGGGCCGGGGGCTCTGCCTTCCCAGTTCTCCAGGGCTGCCTTCGAGGTCGTGCTGGGGGGGGCGCAGGGGCTTCTTGGGTCTCCCCGCGCCCCCCCCCCCCCCCCCCCCCCCCCCCCCCCCGGGGGGCCCCCCCCGGCCCCCGCACCCCCCCCCCCCCCCCCCCCCTGCTGGCCTCCTCCTGTCTCCTACCCCCACCCCCACCTCTACCTCCACTCTCCCCCCACCGCCAGCCTCTTTTCTCTCCCCCCACTGCCCCTAGCCCCCTTCTCCTCTCTGCCGGTCCCCCGGCCTTGTCCCTGTCCACCTCCTGGTCCCCAGCCCCCTCTTCAGGCTCCCCTCACTGTCTCGCCTCCCTCCAGGCAACCAGGCCCCCTCTCTCCTTCTCCTCCATCTCCTCCTCACTCTGGCTCCATCCCCATCACCCTCTCGTAGGTTGGGGAGACCGTCTTGGTCAGATTCTCTGTCTGTCTGTCCGTCTGTATTGGTCTCTCTCTTGGCCAGGCTCTGTCTGTCTCTCTCTTTCTCCGCGATTACAATTTCTAGTCACACGGCAGTGCAGAGCCAAGCTGTGCCTCAGCTCCCTCCCTCCCTACCTCCTCCCTCCTTCTTTCTCTCCTTCTGAACGGGGAGGGCACCTCTCCTCCCTCCTCCTCACCCCCCCCATCCCTGCACTGGGAGGCCTCCCCCTCCCCCGCTAATCAAAGGCTCCGTTATCTAATTAACCCATTGGTTCTGGGCGGCAGGGGAAGGTCGGGAAGCGGGGGAGGAAGGTTGACGGCTGGGCTGCCCTGGGAGGGGGTGTGTGGGCTGTGCCAGGCCCGGGCCTCGGCCTCGGGCCTCACGGCACAGACTCGGCTGCATAACCAGGCTGGGCCACCGCTGACCCCACCCCCTACCGCTGGCCACAACCACCCCTCCTGCACCTGTCCCCCAGCCCAAGGGCTGACAACCTAGCACAGTCTCCCTGCAGGAGCCAACTCCAGGAGCTCCCCCAAGCCCCTCCCCACCCCACACAGCCCTTTACTCCTACCCCCACGGCTGATATACCAGCGAACCTGGGCCAACAACATCGTCACCCAGTCCTCAGCCAAGGGCCAGCCCCCATTCATGCCACGGAGAAACCCAGCCCCAGATGCAGCCCTCTCCCCTGGACCTTGCCAGAGCCTGAGAGCTGCCTCTCCATACCCTTATGCAAAATGGGCACGGCAGCGCGTTCATTTGTTGGATTCATCCATCTGCCCATCTAGCCCACAGATATTTTTTGAGTCCCTACTACGTGCAGGCACTGGTGTAGATGCTGACAAAGGCTACCTCCACACTCAAAACCCGGACATCCACGGGCCACAGGAGACAAGTAGCTATAGCCGAGCACATGGATCAGCGTCAGCGGGGCTGGGTTTGAATCCTGGATCTGCTGTTGCCTGACTGTGTGACCTCAGGCCAGTGACTTCACTGTTCTGAGCTGCAGAAGAGGCTGTGCAACAGGGATAATAACAGTGCTGGCCTCCTAGGGCTGTTGGGGGCCGACTAGCTAAATGCTCAGTAACCCATGCAGATCTGACCACTTTTCATCCCCCCCCCCCCCGACTCTCCCTGAGATCAGAATCCTTCCTCACTGGTCTCCCACTTCTGTCCTCCTCTGCCCTCCCTCCCAGTCTGTTCCCACAGGCAGCCAGAGGGGTTCTGTCAACATCTGAGGCAGACCCTGCCCCTCCCCTGCTCCACAGCCTCTCAGCTGGGCCAGTCTCAGGAGGTGCAAGGGCGAGGGACATCATCTTGGTTTACAGGCCCTCTCTCCCCAGGCTGGGCTACTTCTCTGACATCAGCCCTCACCTCCTCCCCTGCTCACTCACTGACCTCAGGCCACACTGGCCTCTTTATGGTCTCCAGAACAGGCTGCAGACACTTCTGCTTCAGGGCCTTTGCTCTTGCTCTTTCCTGTCTGGATGCCAGAGGGTCCCCAGTGTGCGCCTGCCTTCTCTCAGGTCTCTGCTCAGATGTTACCTTCTCAATGAAGCCATCCTGACTGCCTCAAATCACACCGCACCCTGCCCGTCTCCAGAACCTTCTCTCCTTTACTTTCTATATAACATCTGTCACCATCTGGCCTCTTACAAGCCCACACTTGAGGGTAAGCTCCCCAAGGGCAGGTACTGCATCTGTTTTGTGCACAGTTTGGCTCCCAGCATCTATGGTGGTGCCTGGCACATGGTAGGTGCTCAGTGAACATTGGACAAAGGAATGAACGAGTAAGTTATCATTACTGTTCGTCTATATTCCCCACAGACGAACCACGTTCCCTCATACAGTCACACAGAGAGACACACTCGCCCACCCCTATCCCTCGCTCTATGCACCCAGCCCAGGACACACTCCAACAGCTGCATGTCTCAAGCTCATACCTCAGACGTCCCTGATCCTGAGGTCCCCTCTCATCCCAGGAGGCCTGCCTGGTGGAGGCAGCACATCCATATGCCACAAACACAACTGCCTTCAGCTTGACGCTTGTGCCCACGCCATGGGGCTACCTGGGTGGCCAGGTTCCAGATACTATACGCCAGAGTCCCAAAGAGCAGGTCCCCAGAGCAGCTCCTGCGCCCCACTGAAGTCATACCCTGAGGAGAGCTGCACTTAGGACACCACCTGTGTGAGCTACACTCCTGCATATTGCTGTGTGCCAAGGAGATGCCTGTCCCCAGCTGTCCCCAGATCCATCCCTCCAACAGATGGCAGGATTGCCGGCTAGGTACCAACTCCTTGAATAGCACCACCACCATTACTGGTAATGTCCACCATGTACCTGGCATTGCCCAAACACCATTCTAGCTGTTGTACTTGCAATAACTGTAGTGCTCCCCTCAGCCCTCTGAGAGGGGCTGCTATTACCCCCATTTCACAGATAGGAAAGCTGAGGCACAGAGAGGCAAAGTCACTTGCCCAGCTAGCAAATGGCCTCTCCCCGGTCAGCCTCACCAGAGCAGAAAGGCCCCAGAGACCCCCAGGCTTGTCAGGACAGCAACCACAATTCCCACGGAAGTCTCCTGGGGGCCATGTTGAACAATGGTCATCCTCCTGCCAGCCTTGCCTCATCCCCACGGCACAGGATGTGACAACGCTACCCTGCTCCACACCCTGCTGGTAGAGGTCACGTGACCCATCAGTGATTTCCCCTGCTTGCCACCTTGCATCCCTAATAGTGATTCGAAGTATTCACTGAGCACCCACGCTGTGCCCAGTGCTGTGCTGAGCACCGCCCACCCCTCCAGCCACTGGCTTCTCCCCATGGCCTATTCTCGTGTCCAGTTTACAGAGGGAGAAGCAGATCCAGAGGGCTGAAGACATTGCTTGGTGGTCACACAGCCTGTACGGTGGGACGGCTGGGACTGGAAGCCAAGGCCCAGAACCTCTCTCACCCCCGTGCCCTGGGAGAGGCCTCTTTGCTTGTTCTCCGCCCCTACCTGGTGCAAGGAATGAAGTAGAGCCAGAGACGCAAGAGGCCCCAAAGAGAGAAGAGGCGTGTAAGGCAGAAAGGGGCAGAGACATAGCGAGAGGAGGAACAAAGAGGCTGGAGACCGATATACCACACATGACCGTGACCGTGCACGTGAGGGGGCAGGAGAGAATAAGAGTCTATAAGAAGGGCAGGAGAGCACAGAAAGCCTGAGAGGGAACTGAGGACCACGGGAAGGTGTAACGGCCGAGGCCTCACCAGCTTCTCCATCCTCCCCAGCCCGAGCTCTGAGAGATCTCGGGCACTGTGCCTGAGAGGATTCAGGCAGATGGCAGATCGGAAACTCGGGGGCCCAGGGGAGGTGGGGTGAGGAGAAAAGGGAGGCAGGGAACATTCCTGTCAGGCATACTCATTTTTCTGGGGGAAGTTCAGAAGGTGAGAGAAAAGATAGGAAATTGACTGCCATCGCAGCAAGAGGGATGGAGGTTAGATCTAAAGAAGAACTTCCCGACTGTGAGGGACTGGGGCGGAAGTGGAGCCTGGAGCCCGGAGGGTGGAGAGACATCAAAGCCAGAGAGAGCTGAACACTTCTCTCTCTGGATGCCTGTCATGTGCACAAGGCTGGGAGCTGTTAAGTTGGTGGGGGGAGGGTATGGGCAGAGCAAGCTTCAGGGATGGATGAAACAACTTCACACGTGTGTCCCTCTGAGCCAGTCCCTGTCCTGAATGCTTTTCAAATGAAAGCAACCCAGAAGCCCGGAGAATTGACAGTCCCCTAACTTTTGAGATGGGGGAACCCTGGGAAAAGGGCTGCCCAGGCTCCTCGTAGCTGCTGCTGAGGACACAGGTCAGGGGCTCAGCTCTTGACTCGCCCCAGCCACCACCTCTGGTCACTGGCCTGCAGAACCAGGCTTCGCGGGGCTATGACTTGCTGGGAGGAGGCGGGGTCTCCTCGCCCGTCGTCCCAACTCCCCACACTGACGCACTGCCTTTCATACACTCATTTCACAAGTATTTACTGAGTGGCCCTCACCTCCCCACCCTCTCCCTGCTCCAGCCACACTGACCTCAGGAGGCTCCTCCACCCCAGGGACATCCCGACCTGGAGGCCTGGCCCTGCTTTTCACTCATCTACGTGGCTGCCTCCCGAAGAGTCTCTGTTCCAGGGCCGTCGAGAGGGTTTCTTGCCCGGCCCCCACCTCTTACATTCACACTTCCTTCGTCGTCGGACGGCCAGAAGGCACCCTACAGACAGCGATTTGTTCTGTCTATTGTTTGTCTCCCGCCAGAAGGTGAGCTCCCCAGGCAGGGAGTTTGTCCGCCTTGTGCACTGCTGCGTCCCCAGTGCCTAGGACCCGCGGGCCCCCACAAAACCTCAGTGGACACTTGCAGAAAGAAGAACGAGTGCGCGAGCGCCCCCTACCGCCAGGTCTCCTGCCGGCACCGGGTAGGTGGGGCCAACGAGACCCGAGCTCCTCTGGAGGGAGTTAGTGGTCCAGAGGGGAGCGGGACAAAGGCTAAGTGAGACAGCACAGGGTGGGGTCCCTGGAACGTCTAGGAGAAGCACCGCCCCTGGCCAGTGGAGGGGAATCTGGAAGAGGTGAGGTCAAAGCTGAACCTGAGGGACGCCTGGATGGCTCGGTCGTTGAGCGTCTGCCTTCAGCTCAGGTCATGATCCTGGGGTCCTGGAATCAAGCCCCGCATCGGGCTCCCTGCTCAGCGGGGAGCCTGCTTCTCCCTCTCCCACTCTCCCTGCTTGTGTTCCCTTTCTCGCTGTCTCTCTCTCTGTCAAATAAATAAAATCTTAAAAAAAAAAAAAAAAAAAAAAAAAGCTGAACCTGAAGGATGAGCCGGGGTATGCTGGCGACCAAAGAACCCCCGGGGGTGCAAAGGCCTGGGGGCCAGAGAGGCAAGTGGGAGTCAGGGAGCTGCACGGAGCCCGGCTCAGTCACAAAGACGTCCTACCTCCACAGTAGGCTGAGAGGCAGGGGTGCTGGGGGGAGCGGTGTGGAGGCAGGGGAGGGATGGGGTCCAACCAGGTTTGGAAAGACCCCTCCGAGGGAACTAGGGGGAGGCTGAAGGCTGGGGAGGAGCTGGGCCAAGGATCCAGGGGAAGAGGCTGAGGCCATGGCTGGGGCTTTGGGGATGGAGAGGAGGGAGACAATGAAAAGATATAGCAAAATGGCAAAAGCGGCAGAACTTGGAGGAGATGTAGGAGGTGAGGCAGAGGGAGGAGCCAAGTTCTCCTTAGAGATCTGGGGTCAGATTCTAAAAGCCAGGAGAGGAGAGAGGGCGGGAGAGGAGGCTGGGGGTGGTGGAAGAAAACAGACAGGTCCCTGGACACAGGACCCTCACCCCCAATCTTTGCTGGGAGGTGGCGAGCCCGCTTACTCCTGGCAGCCCAGATGTTCCCAGATGTTCCGGGAGCAGTGGTGGAGGGCCCCGGTCAGTCCCTGGCTGTGAGGCCTTGGGCCAGCCCCCCAGTCTCTCTGCTCCTGTTTCCTCCTCTGTAACCCAGGCCGTCAGGGACACCCTGGGGCTGAGGGGCTGCGTGAAGCTTCAGGGAGGGGGCCCAGGACAGAGTCTGGCACTTTGCAAGTGACCGGCAACGTGAGCTAGGACGCAAGGCCTGGCTGGTAAGTGGCTCCAGGCCTGTGTGGCTGCCAGCTTTCTGGTAGCAGCCTTGCTGTCACTCCACTTCCTCCTCTGAGAACTGGGAATTAATAAGATACCACACGACAAAGGGTTGAGAGGGCGAGGGGCTAGGGGACACGGGAAGGCCTGACGGCAGCAGCTGTCTGCCAGCCGGGACGGAACTGTTCCAGGATCTAATGCGTTGCTGTCCAGTGATGCTCTCTGGAAATGCTCTCTGCACTGGCCAATATGGTAGCCATGAGCACGTGTGGCCAGTGAGCACTTGCTGAGTGGTGAGTGACCAAGGAATTGAGTTAATTTAATTTAAATTAATCTAAATGTCAATGGCCACACGTGGCTGCAGTGGTTACTGTATTGGACTGCTGGTGTGGCTGTCCCAGTGTGTCCGCTGGACCCCAGTCCTGCCTGGAACTGAGTCCCCAAAGCTTGGGCTCCTTCTGCTCCGACGTCCTGCCTAGAGACCTCACGGGGCTCTTACAGGGCTCTCCAGGAGCCAGAAGCAAACTTTACTGAGGGTGAGATGCTCTGCCTGTGTCATCCGAGGCTCCCGGGAGAGGAACTACAGGAGCTCCACTTTACGGTCGGGCATACTGAGGCCTGGGAAATCCTTGCTGTACCCATGAGCGCCCAGACCTGGCAGGCTCCAGGTTGGAAGCTTGACCTCCAGGCCCCTATATTCTTTTTTTTTTTTTTTAAAGATTTTATTTATTTATTTGACAGAGAGAGACACAGTGAGAGAGGGAACACAAGCAGGAGGAGTGGGAGAGGGAGAAGCAGGCTCCCCGCTGAGCAGGGAGCCCGATGCGGGGCTCGATCCCAGGACCCTGGGATCATGACCTGAGCCGAAGGCAGACGCTTAACGACTGAGCCACCCAGGCACCCCCAGGCCCCTATATTCTGTGCACACTCTGTGATTCTGTGTGGCTCTGGGATACGGGGGCTGTGTAACATTGCTGAATTGAATCTACTTGGGGGAGAGCTAGGGGCTGGCCCAGTGTGGGAGGTTTTCAAAATAGAGGTCACTGCCAAGGCTTCGGCAGGAGCGTGTGAGGTGTTTGCAGGTGGGAGGGATGCGGTGTGAGCCAGCTTGACTGTGGCCTCCCTGGTTCCTTCTCCCTTTGCTGTCCCCTGGAAGGGCAATTTTGCAATTTGTCTTCTACCTCAGGATGTGCATAACTAACTTTAAAAAGTTGGGAGGGAGGAGGCGTACTACTAAAAGTAATAAAAAGTTGAAAACCGCTTGAACTGGAGCAGTGTCTCTCGGACAAGTGTCCAGATCACCTGGGATCTTGTTGAAGTGCAAATTCTGATGGGGGTAAGGGGGGACTCTCAGGGTTAGGCGGAGGGGCCTCCCATCCTGGGGCTGCTGGTCCTGGAGCATCCTGCACTCCATTTCAGGATGAATCATGAACTCTCCTCCTCCCTCCCCCCTGCTCTGAGGAAGAGTGTGCTCAAGGGTGGGCTAGACCCTGGTTAGAACCTCAACTGCCACAATTACCAGCCATGTAGCCTGGGAAAGGGGTATCACTTCTTGGGGCCTCAGTTTGCTCATCTGTAAAATGGGGAAAACAGCTAATCTACCTCCAGGGGTGGTGGAGACTCAGTGGTCCGATATCTGTGATGGGTTGGGCGCAGTGCCTGGCATACAGAAAGCTCTCACTGAAATGATTCTCTAACTGTGAACATCCTCCTCCTCCTCCTCCTCCGTGCCATCACACCATCACTCTAGGACGATGGAGAGCTGGGAAGAGCGCTGGTGTCCTGGGAACTCGGGTTCAAACTCTAACTCGCCACTTGCTCACTGTGGTTCCCCCCCATCCCTGCCAGGCTCTGTCTGTGAAGATAATGACACCCAGCTTGGTGGGAACTCATGGTGACATGTCCAGTGTTGGGCACTTAAATGGGAGTGACATTAAAAGTTATTCTCACTGGATCAGAAGAACAAATCTCTTCCTCATTCTGTGACTCAGTCTCCCCCCTTCCCATATGTAAATCCAGCATTTCTGGCTGGATCATTTATCAGAGATTTGGGGGCCCATTGTCCTTCCCCCACTAGCTAGAAATGGGATTGGATACACCTACCTAGCAAGGAAAGCCCCCTGTGAGAATCGGGGTGGGTAGGTCCTTTCCCCTGGGGGCATAACAAGGGCATAAACAAGACTGAGGGGCAGGGAGCCCCTAAGTTACAGGACTGCTAATGTCTCTTTTAAAGTTTAACCTTCTATGTATGAGTCTACTGTTATTAACAATCTGATTATTGTTATTATTAGCAATCCTAATTTGTACTTGGAGGACTCGATGGACCCACACAGTCCACTCTCTGGGTCTCAGCTGGGGGAAGCAATCCACAGGGCGGCCCACGCTTCAGTTTGCAGTCCCGGCTGAGCCACTTCTGGCTGTTGACATTGGTCAAGGGGCCTCATCTCTCTGAGCCTCAGTTTCCCTGTATGTCTAACTGGGGATGATGATTGTGCTTCCCTTGGAGCTCTACCATGAGGAGTAAATGGAACAGATCCACACAGAATGCTAGCATGGAGCCTGGCTCGTGGTAAGCTCTCAATGGATATTAGCTCTTATTATTATCTCGGGCCCTGTGTTTGAGGGTTCTAGGCAAGAGGAAGGCGAATTTCAGCATTTACTGTCTGGGATTTGCCCCCGGGGAGAGCTGGGGCTGGTATTGCTCTCTGACCTTTGTCTCAGTGTTTGAACAAGGGCTCCAAGGCCCAAGCTCAACTCCTTAGGCAGGAGGGTGGGCTGGGGGCTTCCAGGGGTCAGAGCTGAGACAGGAAGCTGCTGGCCCAGCTCCGCCTCTCTCCCTCTCTCCTCCCCTTCTGGGTCATAGACTGGACCCAGCATTCTTACTCCTCGCAGCCCTCTTGGGGACGCAATGGTCCCCTGGGATGGACTCCTGCCTGACCCCCAAGTGCAGGGTCCCTTACCAGCCTGTCTCCCAGGCCTCCAGTGCAGCCCCTCCGCCTCCACCTGCCATGACAACAGTTGTGCGTGTGGGTTTCCAGGCAACAAGGGGGCATTTTGCCACTGTTCTTACTCTTCTGCCACTCCCCTGTCTGGCAGAGCCACCCTACTCTCAGGGACCTGGGAGGGAAGGGAAAGGGGCTTCTGCCCAGTGAGGATGGAGGGCTGCTAAACTCAGAGATGAGGAGGTTTCCTGCACACTACCAGAGAGGAAAGAAAAACATGCTCCTTATACCCTGAAAGGGTGATGGTGGAGGAACTAATGCTGGGCCTGAGCCCGTAATGGAACCTGCACCCTGCCCTGGAGGTAGGACCTAATGAAGCCTGTCTGAGAACAGGGCCCCAGGCTCATCACTATGCCCCGTCCTCTAAGACTTACACTTGGACCAGATGAACTTCCAAATATGCACAGGGAATCCCACCCCTGCCTAGGTGGCAATCCCACACTAGGGGACAAGTGTGGTCTGTGGCCCGCCCGGGCTGTCTGCCAGCCCAGGACAGGCTGCAACATGGTGGCTTCATGCAACACTGAGTCTAGAACACTACAAGGGCCGGCAGTTTCAAAGCTGACCCTGGCTGTGGAGAGCGTGTGTGTGTGTGTGTCCTGCACCCTGGTAGTCTTGTGAGTTCCTGCTTTGGGGTGGCAGGGGCCAGGTTAGCCCAAGCAGGGCCCCATTCCCGAGGGCCTCAGAGCTAGGGCAAAACTGCCAGGGAGGAGGATGGGGCAAGAGGGGCAGGCAGGCAAAGCCCCCGGCCGAGGGGCTCAGTTCTGGAAAGAAACCCAAGGCAGCAGCATGGAGAGGGTGACAGGGCAAAAAAAGAGCCACGAGGAAAGGAAACGCCAGGACTGAAAACACAGCTGCCTATGAGCCAGGCAGGTAAGAGGGACAGATGAGAGTGGGGAGTGGTGGCCAGCAGGCACCTGAGCATGGCCCAAGGCTAACCCAGAAGGAGACTTTTTCAGAAGAAGGTGAAATTTGGATGTTTTGTGACGTAACTAGCATAGCACATTGCATGAGTTTCAAGTGTACAACATAATGATTCGATATTTGTGAAATGATCACCACAAGAAGTCTAGTTAACATTCATCACCACACACAGTTACCATTTTTTTCCTTGTGGTGAGAATGGATTTTTCTGTGAAATCGGTTTTTTTTTTTTTTAAGTTGACAACACACAAAATACTTTGAAAGCGCTGGGGGTAAAGAGCATTCTGGGCCCACAGGACAGCAGGGTAAGTGCTCAGGAATGTGGGGAAGTGAGCGCAGGGACGAAGCAGCAGGAGGTGCGAGGAGGTGAGGGAGAGTGACCCAGAGCCCAGACTGGAAACAGAGGCAGGTTTCACAGCAGATGGGCCCTGAGAAAGAAAGACTGATGCATAAGTTCAAGGTGGAGCTGGCTAGGCAGGGGCAGGAAGGCACTGGGCTGCAGGGGGAGAAGGGCAGCCCAGGGGAGAGATGATGGGAGGTAGGCTTGATAGAGACAGGACGTCCCCATGACACCTTATGACAGATGCCTGGCCAGAGGTGGGGAAGGGTGAAAGACGGGGCGGATAGTGGAGAGAAGGCTGCCACCCCAGCAGGAAAATCAGGTGAGCACAGGCGTGGGGAGGAGAGGGGAGAGGAGACAGAGATGAGGACCGTGGCAGGAGCAAGGAGCCAGGGCACTGGAAGAAGCCCCGAGAGTTCAGTGCCTCCCCTCCGCCTCCCAGCACCTCTGCCCACACTTCCCAGAGATTGTCAGTGGCCCTCTGATACGGATGTCTTAATTCTGCTGAACTCTCCGACAGCGACGAGACCCCTGGGAGCCCTCTGACTCGGGGAGCATCCTCCCAGCTGCCTCTGGGTGGAATTAAGGGCGACTGTGGGGGTTCATTGGGGCTGGACGTGCAGTCAGCATAGGCCTGTGCCCCTCGCACCGGGCTGGGGGGGAGGGTGGATGAACTTGTGTGCAAGTGCAGGTCTGCGACCGCATTAGCAGCACATGGGGCGGCATCCCCTAGGCTCCAAGGCCACCTCCTGCTTCTCACTTTGCGTCTCTGTGCATGTGGGTTCATGAGGTGACCGTGTTGGAGGGCTCCAGCCAGCCAGCAGCCAGCATGCTTCTCCGTGAGGTGCTGTCTTTGTCTCTCCCTCTGGGTCTCTGTGTATGAAAGACTGCGCACACGACTCCAGGCCTTTCTCCTGGCCTCTGGCTGACTCTGGTACCGCAGCCCTGTTTGTAACTGGGTCTGGGGCTGCCAGTGTGTGTGTGTGTGTGTGTGTGTGCGCGTGCGCGTGCGCACGCGCTCGCACACCTCTGCCCACACATACCTCTGTGTCTTTCTCACACGCTCCCACCCTCTGCCTGTGGCTGATTTGGGTCCCCCACAGTTAGACACAGTGCCTCTAATCCCCCCTGCACCCCTGGCGGTGAAGTGTTCTCTGGCTCCTTCTTGCCAGCACCGTGGGCCCGCAGGCACCCTCCCTGAGTCTGTGGCTCCCTGTGTCTCTGCCTAGCCCTCTTGCTCTCCCTCCTCTGTGTGTGTGGATGGTATGTGTTCCCCTGTCTGACTCTCGGTTTCTTTCAGAAATTAAGTGAGTAACTCTGTGTATGTCTGGCTCCGTGGTGATGCACCCTAATTGTGTGTGTGTGTGTGTGTCTGTTTGGGAGTCAGGTCCCCTCTCTCACTCCAGCTGTGCCTCTATCTCTCAGGCTCCCACCCTTCCCTCCTTGTCTGAGGGTCTGTCTCGATGCCTTTCTGCTGCTTCATTCTCTGCCCCTCCTTTCTGAGTGCCATGTGGACAATCAGGTGGCCCGGAATAGAGGAGACCCAGGGAAGAGCAGGAGGAAGGCGGGAAGGGGAAGAGGAGGCTGCAAGATGCAGGTTAGAAGGAGCTAGGAGACAGAAGATGCTACAGGAAGAGGGAGGGGCGCATCCTGGCCGTGGTCCTGGGGAGTGGGGAGTTTTTAGGGGGGAGAGGATGCTGCCGGCTGCCTGGACCAGGAGGGAAGCGACTCTGGCTACTCCCAGCTGCCGCTGGAGCCCGAGTTCCTGTCTGGCGGCTGCGCGGCCGGGACTAGGGATGTGAGGCGCATAGCAATGGGGCGCTGCGGAGGCTCGACTGCAGCTCCCAGCTGGGGAGGGGGGTGGGGAGGGGGCTGTGGGGCAGCCCTGAGGCTCCCTTGCCCCTCCCCCTTCCCAGCTGGGCTCTCCCCAGGGGATTTCCCCACCCTGAGAAAGTGTCGCCGAGAACGGGGGGCCTGAGGCTGCAGGGAGCCGGGCAGGGAGAAGGAGAGGGTGCTCCAGAAGAGCAGCAGAGGTGGGGGTGGGGAGAGAAGGGTCAAGATGGGAGTGGCAGAAAGAAAGGGATGGGGGTGGGCGAGGGGGCATCATAGGCATGACGACTCAGGCCCTGGAGAGACTGGCTGGGCTCCTGGCAGGAGAGAAGGGAGGAGCCCATGCAAGCGGGGGCTTGCAAACTTGGGTGGAACCCTGGAGAGAGCCTGGGCCTCAGGCTCCCGGACTGATGAGTTGGAAGGAGGCAAGGTTTCAGAGAGGAGGGCCTAGGACTGGGGGTCTGGGGTTGGGGGATTCCACGGGCCAGGGAGACAGGCAGACAGGAACAGGGGCTCTGAGTGAGGACAGGTCCCGAAGGCGACCCCAGACACAGACGGGTGTGGGCTGTGTGAGAGGTGCTGGTGGTACTGCTAGGGAGAGCTCCCCCACCCCAAGGATGCTAAGCAGAGAGGGAAGAAGACAAGGGTTCCTGAGAAGAACAGAGTAGGAAGTGGGGCGAGAGGAGAGAAGGGCTAAAGTGGGGTCTGCTGGAGAGGTCAAGGGAAGGGATATCTGGGGGGAGAGAGTCAGAGATGGGGGTGAGAGGACCCTGAAGGGAAGGTGAGGTACAGTTAGAAGGTCTTAGAAGAGCACTTAGTGAGTGGAAAGCCAGAAAATGGGGAGAGGGAGGTCCCCAAGAGGAGAGGGGTAAGGACGGTGTGAGGGAGGGAGGTAGTGGTTCCGTGGAGACACATGCCCAAGGATAGGAGGCCCCTGAAGCAGAATGGGGTCAAGGAAGGGGGTCTTGGGAAGAGGGAGGGACAGGGGTTTCGCTGCCCACCGGCAGGGATTGGGGGACCCCAGAGAGAAGGGCTGAAGATTGGGGAGGGGGTAGTCTCGCTCCCCAGACACCCCCTCCGTCTTTCCCATTCTCACTTCCCAAACTCCCCGGTTCTCCCTGGTTGCCAAGGCAACCGCTCCTGCCAGGCGCGGTCACCAAGGAAACCCCGTGCCCGCCTCTCCCCCTTACCCATCACTGGCGTGCCCCCCCACCCCAAGCAGCAGCGGTGTGGAGGGTGGGAGGGGCAGTGGTGGGGGAAGAACTCGGGATCCCACCCCAGAAAGGGGGCCCACATCTACACCCGGCGAGCCCCCCCCACCCTAAGCCTACATCTTCAACCCCACAGCTGGATACGCGTAGCGACTGCCCGACGTACACCAACCCCCCCCGCCCGTCCCCAAGGCAGCGGCGACCCCCCAACATAGAATTCGCCAGGCCGGGAGAACCCCCACCGACTGCCTCCCCCACCCGCTTCAGCTCTCCATCAGGCCCCGCCCACTGTCCTCTGCCGCCGACCCCCCCATCCCGGAGGAGGCCTTAGACCACGGTCCCCTAATTAAGAGAATGCCCCCCACCCACCCTCCGCGGTTCCGCCTCCCGCCCCCACCCGGCGCCCCTCCGCGGCTACTCACAGCGAGGAAAGGGGCTCCTTCTGGGGGGCAGCATGCCCGGCCCGCGGGGGGAGGACCCCCCCAGTGAGGCACAGGGATTTGGGGTGCGAGGCCCGCTGCGGGGAGGCGCGGGGGGCGGGGCTGCGGCCGGGCCTGGGTCTCTTGAGTTCTCCCCCCTCCCCGGCTCCTGGATGGGGAGGGGGCTTCCGCAGCGGCAGCGGTGGGGTTCGGGGGGCCGCTCTGCCTCCTCGCTCGCCCGCCCGCCTGCCGCCCGGCCCGGCGCCCTCGCCCGCCGGCCCGCCGCCCGCCTTCCTTCTTGCCTTCCTTTCTTTCCTTCTTTCTTTCCTTGCTTCCTTCCTTCCAGCCTTCCTTCCTTCCTTCCTCCCTCCTCGGGCCGCCGGCGCCGCTCTCCCCCCACCCCACCCCCCCAGGCCCCGGCCCCGGCCCCGGCCCCCGCCTCGGACGGTGCGGCAGCCACCGCGAGCAGCCGAGAGCGGCGGAGACGGGAGCGGAATACTGATGATGGAGGGGGAGCGGGAGGGAGGGGAGGGAGGGAGCCGGGAGGGGGGGGAGAGGCTGCCCGGGAAGGAAAGGAGCGGGGAGAGGAGAGAGGGGAGGGAGGGCAGAGAGGAGGAGAGGGAGAGGGAGAGGTAGAGGGGGAAGAGAGGGGAGGGAGAAAAAAAGCAGAGGATGGGTAAGGGAGAGAAAGGGGAGGGACGAGAGGGTGGAGGGGGAAGGGTGGAGGGGTGGAAGAAACAGAAGGAGGAAGGAAAAGGGAAGGAAGGGACAAGAGGGAAGGAGAAGAGAAGGAAGGAAATTGATAGGGAGAGGGAAAGAGGGGAGGTAAGAGGGAGAGGAAGGAAGAGGAGGAGGAGTGGAGGGGAGAGATGGAGAGAGGGGAGAGGGAGGGACATTGTCCTGGACTGAGGGGAAGCAAGGGGAGGAGAAACTCTTAGTACACCTTTGGTAAATATTTGCAGAATGAATGCGGAAGGGAAGGGAGAGGGAGTTGATACAGGGGAAGAGGGGCTAGGCAGAGGAGGAAGAAAGAGGCCCCAGAGGGAAGTGGCTAGGGGACAGGGACAGGAAAAGGCCCAGGAGCAGGGGAGAGGGGTAAGGAAGGAGGACCCCCTTGGGGGACCAGGTAGGGAGAGGGGGTTAGGTGCTATCTGTTAGAGCTAAGAGCCAAGGGGAAACTGGCAGGATGGGGGAAGAGGGTGGGGAGGAACTGAGCTAGACAGAGCCCAGAGGACAGATGATGGAGGAGGACCCATGGTGGGGTAGGGGAGAGGAAAGACCCAGGGCCAGGGAGACAGAAGACTGGGAGCTGAGGTAGGGGGAGCCTGAGGAGGGACATGCAGGGCATTCCTTGAACCCCACTGTGTGCCTCCTTCATCCCCCGACCCCCAACCCCAGCACCAAGAGAGAAGGATCCTCACATCCATTTTCTATACAAGGACACTGGGCTCTCAGAGGATCAAGGGCAGGATCCAAATCCAGAGTCCTGGGCTCTAGAAAGGGTATTTTGAAAGAGCTAGAGAAGAGGTCCGGGACCCAGGCATGGAGCCCCTCCCTGGCCCAGACCTGTCAGGTGGAGGCGCCTGGAAGGGGGCAGAGAACAGAGCCCCACAGCCTCCCCACCCTCATTCTCTCACCTCCCCCAGGTGCTGGCAGTGGGTGCTGGGAACACATTTAGAGCTGTGAAGTGACACTGCATCTTGGGTTCAGGGAGGGGGGGTAGGGAGGATGCAGAGGCCCAGAGGTCACCTAGCCTTCTCTCTGCCCCATCAATTCCCCCTTGTCCACTCCCCAAAGACTAGAAATTAGGGGTAAAGAAACCTAGAAGGGGGCTGAAAGGAGGAAGTCCCTCCAGGACACTGAATTTCCTTCCAGATTCTGAAATTAGGGCAGAAATCTCACCTCTTCCTTGTCCCCCCTCCCCCCCAAGAAGTCCAGCTACTAACTTGGGACTTAGGGGAGAGAGAAAAGGTAACAATTCCTTTCCTCAGTCCCAGAGTCCCAGAGAGACCGCATCCTTCTCTTTGTCCTTCTCCTTCTGAGAGCCCCAGGGAGGGGAAAGTGTGGCCCCTCCAGCCCCACAGGTAGAAATGGGGCACAGAGGAGGCTGGTCTGGGGAAGGAAGGGGCTGGGAGGTGGGGAAGGAAAGTGCCCCAGACAGACAGGTGTAATAAGCCAGAGCAGGAGACAGACCTGGAGTTCATGAGCGACAAGTGAGGTCACATTTGGATGCAGAAGCAGCAGCTGTGGGGGTGGGGGATGGTTAACCCGAGGACGTGAGAGCTACAGAGAGGGGAAGCCATGAGAAGAGAGACAGGCAAGGGCCACAGAGCAACAGGCGGGTTGGGAAGCTCTGGGTTCCCACCTGGGTTCTGCTCAAGTCTGGTTTAGGAGACTGGAGGAGTGAATGTGTGTGCACCCCAAAGTACAGCATAGCGCAGGCCCAAGGTCACTGGGAACACTGGGAACACGGCGGTAGTCACGGCAGCCAGCGTGTTCCGCAGGCATGCTACTACTGCGGTCAGATGCGGGGCTGAGCACGTCCTGAACATCTTGTTGGCTCCGCACAACTACCCTGAACTGGACTCCTAGGGCTGTGGGCACTGGTGGACACAGGCTATGTCAGCATTAACCCTTTAATTACTAGAGGGTCCCTGGGAGAGGCCAGTGTGGGGAAGCAGGGAAGAATTTCAATGTCTTACCCACCCAGGAGCTTCCGGGCCACAGTCTGAAGCTCAGCCTGTAGGGAATGGCTACCCCTGTGTGACCGAAGGAGAAATGGGTTGCATGGAGCACCAGTGTTCACTGAGGACCAGCTCAGTACCTGGCGCCCGTCAGGGCCCAGTGAATTGGCTGGAGAACAGGACAGAGCACGGTCCCAGTGCTTATGGGGCTCAACTTCCAGGAGGGAGGTAACCCAAGGACCTATTTCAGATAAATAAAAGGGGGTACTAGGGAGGAGAGGGGCTGGGCAGACGTCGGGAGGACAAATTTGAGATGGTCAGGGGAGGCCTCCTGGAGGAAGCGGCTTTTGAGCCAAGACCTACATGACCAGAAAGAGGCAGCTATGAGGGTACACAGAGAAGCCCCACCCACCCACAGAAGGCATGTGGGGAGCTGAGGCCCTGGGAGGACAGCAAGCTTGGACTGTTTGAGAGAGAAAACCAGTGTGGCAGGAGACGGTGAGAGACAGGGAGAGTGGAAGAAGAGGATGGCAGAGTGCCAGGTTTGGCTCACACACAATACCAAACCTTGACAATACACCCCTGTGCCCTAAACTTTGCCCTAAAGCTTAACTCAGGTGGCAGTCCTGAGTAACCTAAACCCTGACCTGCATTTTTCTTTCATGTTTTCAACACGGACTGGGGCCTATGATGCACCAGAAACCATATTACCTAAGAAGGGGTGGCAGTGGCCTGGGAACCCCTGTAACAGTGGAGATTCAAAGATATGTTTACTATTTCAAAAAACTAAATGTAAATTGCATATGTCCTTTGGGATGGCATTTCAGAGGTTAACCCAAACATCAAATTTCTCTGCTCAGGCTGTTAAGAAAAAACATTTTTTTTTTAAAGAAAAAATTTTCTAGAGGCACTGGGTGGCTTAGTCAGTTAAGTGTCTGCCTTTGACTCAGGTTATGATCCCAGCGTCCTAGGATCGAGCTCTGCCCTGCGTCAGGCTCCCTGCTCCTGCTGGAGTGAGGAGTCTGCTTCTTCCTCTCTGCCTCTCCCCCCCCCCCACCTTGTACTCTCTCTCTCACTCTCTCTCTGTCTCAAATAAGTAAATAACATCTTAAACATTTTTTTTCTAATCCACTCAGTGTTAACTGCTTGTCTCACCCTGATCAGAAGTTCTGATGGGTAGTTAGGTATACCTTTGATAAAATATAGGCAAAGGAAATGTCCCTTCAATGTGGTTTGGTTTGCTCAGAAAACTCTTTCAAACTGGGATCCATGGGGGACAGAGGTATCACCCCCATTCCACCCCCAGTGTTCATGTATTTTGTCCAATATACTACACGGGGCAACTGCCATGGGCCTTCACCTCTGCTGGTAAATCATGATCATCACCAAAGGTGGAGAGTTCTAGAAGGGAGAAACGTCATAGTGGGTGCTAAGCGAGGCCCTAGGCCTTACCCCCAATTCTGCGCTTCGCTAGATCTCCAACTCAAACCCTAACCTTAATTCTTTTTTTTTTTTTTTAAGATTTTATTTATTTATTTGACAGAGAGAGGCACAGAGAGAGCAGGAACACAAGCAGGGGGAGTGGGAGAGGGAGAAGCAGGCTTCCCGCCGAGCAGGGAGCCCGATGTGGGGCTTGATCCCAGGGCCCTGGGATCGTGACCTGAGCCGAAGGCAGACGCTTAACAACTGAGCCACCCAGGCGCTCCCCTAACCTTAATTCTTAGGAGAGATGGGGACCACCAGAAAATGAACACAGGGTTGGATGCTCAACTTTTATAGCAGAGGAACATCCTGCTGCCTGCTTGTCAGACCGTATTTCCCAAAGACGCCTGTAACAATGTCCCTCTCCCCACATGCTCTGATACTCCTCTGCGTGCCACCCCTTGGACTGGGAGGGCTTTTGTGACTTTTTTGGCCAATGAAGTGTGGCAGCAATATGCCAAGTGATTTCCAAGGCTAGGTCATAAAAGAGATGAAGCTTCTGCTTTATGCTGGAATATTCACTCTTGAGCTTTTGGTGGCTATATAAGCCAATGGCCTGCCCTGAGGCTGCCATGCCAGGAGGAACCTTAGACTAAGCTGTGCAGAGAGGCCACAGAGAGAGCCCTGACCCTACCCGAGCAGGGACCGATGCCTGGCCAGCACACAGCTGCTTTAGCTCTCCTGTCACAGTGCTTGCCATGGTCTCACTATGTCCACTTTAGAGATCCAGAGCCAGAACTGCCCAGAGGGGTCCTTCCCAAATTCTTGACTCACAGAGACCTTAAGACATAATAGAATGATTTTGTTGTTTTAAGCCACTAAGTTTTTTTTAAAGATTTGTTTATTCATTTATTTGAGAGAGAGAGCAAGAGAGTGAGCACACAAGCACAGAGGGAGGAGAAGCAGACTCCCCACTGAGCCCAGAGCCTGATGCGCCCCAAGCCACTAAGTATTGAGAGTGATTTGTGGGACACCTGGGTGGCTCAGTTGGTTAAGCATCTGCCTTCAGCTTGGGTCATGATCCCGGAGTCCTGGGATCGAGCGCCACATTGGGCTCCTTGTTCAGCGGGGAGCCTGCTTCTCCCTCTCCCTCTGCCTGCCGTTTGCCCTGCTTGTGCTCAACTCTCTCTATATAAAATAAATAAATAAAATCTTTTAATTAAAAAAAAAAGAGAGTGATTTGTTACATAGCAATAGATAATTACAACAGTCAGCAACATGGACCACTAGCACCGTAGTTCTTTCCCAGACAGGGCAGTCTCAAACCATCTGCTTCCACCAGTGGTTGCAAGTTTAGCTGAAATAAGCATGCATCCCACTCTGGTCTTAGTTGCTAGATATTATTCCCCCACAAAGAGCCAGACTCCTTGGAAAAGCAACTACTTCCAGGTTTGGGGGAGGGCAAGTACAAAGTAAGCCTGGGACATCTCTTACACCAAAAAGACAAGGAAGTGCTCCAAGTCTAATGGGATCACGTTAAGAGGACACAGGAGCCAGCTTGAAGGGGTTCTCCTGGCAAAAGTTGGGACAAATCGAGCATCAAAAGGCATGACTATGACAGTAACATGTTTTGTGTGTATGTCACACACATATCTATCATATACAGATATGGCAGATACGATGATATATACCCACGACGGAATGATAAGCACTAGTCTGAAGCCCCAAATTCATCCCTGCAAGGATCATCAGGATATTCACACGTTGCTAAAGTCTCACCCTACAGATTACTCATACCTTTCTAATGGAGCGAAATAGTGGTCGCCACCTTCACAAAGCTATGAAAGCATCATTGATCGTGGGACAACCTGGCCTATGTGTCTCCTGAAGTAATGCAAAATGAAGAACAGCATCATTTATGAAGCCTCCTTGCCAAGAATGTTTAAATTGAATGTAATTAAGACTCAAGAGCCCTGGTTCCCAAACTGTATGCTGAGGCACCCTGGGGGAACTGCAGCAAATTCACGGCATGTGCTGGTAAATGATTCACAATCAGTTCTCTGGGGAAAAAAGCAGTCCCTGAACACTGTGACATCAACATTCAGTTGAAAAGAGATGCGCTGTGCCTTCTTCTTTCTTGGAAAGCCAGTACTGGCTGCCTCCTGGTTATAGGATATTTGAAGTTTTCAAGTGAAACAGTGGTACTTGATATCTATTAGACACCACCTGCCCTCCTAACCCTGCGGTAGTTCACAGTTTCAGCATTAGATTCGCGCTACATTTTCTGGATGATAGGTCTGTGTGAAGCTGGGTTCTTGATAGTTCTGTCATTAAAAGCAAACACTGCCCTGAAAAACCTTCTGGAACAGTGTATAAAGGTGGTGGTGACCAGAGTGATCCTGAAGTTTGAGATGTTGTATATTGCCATCCCGTTAGTGAGTAATTAGTGTTGTTTAAGAATGAAATACAATATTTTCCTTTCAACTTATGTGCATTACTTTTTCAACTGGTGGTTAAGTTGTGAGGACATAAATACTTCTTAAGTCGTGTGTATAACTACTTAATAAATGGGAATTTTAGCTAAGTATTTCTTTTGAGCCTATGTGCACTGTGAAAGATTACTGAGACACTAAGGCCCTGAGAATGTTCAGGAACTTCTACTCCAGACCTAATTTCCATCTTATAGAAAATAGGATAGAGGAACAAGCTAAAAGACACCATGGAGAAACAATGAGACAAATCCAGACTATGGGGCATTTATAAAATAAGCTGCCCAGTCTCTTCAAAAAGTCAATATCATGGAGGAGATAAATGAGGTTGGAGTAGTTGCTCTAGATTAAAAGAGATTAAAGAGATATAACAACCAAATGCAATGCATGAAGCTTGCTTGGGTCCTGATTTGATACATTTTTTTATAAGCCCTAAAAGATAGGCTCTGGGCAGCTGGGAACACGTGAATTTGGTCTTGATCTTAGAAACATTAAGGAATTAATGTTAATTTTCTTATGTGTGATAATATGATATTATGATTATGTAGGAGTATATTCCTATTCTTAGAAGGTTCATGCTGAAGTATTTATGTCTGCAACTTACTTTCAGGTAATTCAGCATTTGAAATGTGAACAATTATTGAGTCTAAATGGTGGGTAGATAGATGTTTAATATTTTTTCAATTTTTCTGTATGTTTGTCATTTTTCATAAAAAATTTGGTGGTGATTCGGCTGAGAGAAGTAAAACTTAGGGCAGGTTGCCACTTGCAATTGACCTCTCCCCTTCCTGCATAAACAATTACTCCCTCTTTGTATCAGCACTTAAGATTGCCCTAGCATCTCTCATCTTAAGAAATAATAATTCTTCAAATCCCCTCCTTTGACACCACATTTCCCTGCAGTGCACCCTATTCTTTGTCCTCTTCAGCAAAACTTCTAGAACAGTTGGGAAGGTTGTCTCCACTTCCTCATGTCCTATTCTCTCTTCAGTTGCCAGCTGGGATTCTGCTCCCCGCTCCACTAAACTGTCCTTGTCTAGGTCACCAAGACCTCCATGTTGCAAAGCCAGGGGCCACTTCTCCATCCCTACCCTACTTATCTGCTTGGCAGCACTTGACAGAGTACCTCCTTGAAACCATGTCCTCTCTTGGCTTTAGTGACTGCAAACCCTCCTCAATTTCCTCCTCCCTCACCAGACTCCTTTGTCCGCTTCTCTAGCTGCACTTGGCTTCTCAATGTGGGGGGGAGCCGTGGGGGCCAAGCCTTCTCTGGTGCTCTGCTCTCTCTCCCTAGGTGAACGCACCCAGTTCCACAGCTTTAAACCCCCCAGTCAGCTGATGAATGTGGGTCTCCAGCCCTAAGTACAGAGAGCTCTGCACTGAGCTCCCTGTGTGCACACGAAGGGCTACTTGACATCTCCACTTCTCAAATGCAACATGTCCAAAACAGAGCTCTAGACTTCCACCCCGCCCAACACACACCTGTTTTGCTTCCAGTCTTCTTTATCTCAGCAAATTGTACCACCTTCCATTTAGTTGAGGAAAGAAAGTAGAAGTTGTTCTCAATGGTGCTCTTTCCTCACCCTCATCCCACCCATCATCCAGTCTTGTGGCTCTACTTCTAAAATATATTGCACACAGTCCCTTCTTTCCATCTCTTCTGCCTCCACAATCGCAACAGTCACCATCCTCTCTCCCATGGCCAGCTAAAGGCCTCCTCACTGGCCTTACTGCCACTCCTGCCTCCCTACAATCCATTCTCCACACAGTAGCCAGAGTGATCTTGTTAAAATGGAAATCAGATCATATTATCCCTCAACTTAAGACATTCTGAGGTCTTCCCACCCTACTTCAAATTAAATCTGCACTCCTGAACGTGGCCTCTAGGGCCCTGTATGGTCTGAGCCCTGATAGCACTCCACTTCATCTCCTACCCCTCTGGCTCTGCATTCACTACACTCCAGCTTCTTCCACTATGGTGGGCTCATTTCTACCTCAGGGCCTTTGCACCAGCTACTCTCTGCTTTCAACACTCTTCTCCCAGATCTTCACATGGCTGGCTCCTTCTGATTTTCAGGTCTCAGTTCAAATATCACCTCCTCAAAGAGACCTTCCTTGTCCAACTTATTTAGAGGAACCCTCCTACCCACTCCTAGCCACTCTCTATAACACGACTCTGTTCTGTTTTCTTTATAGCATTTATTCATAAGTGAAATTTTCTTATTTGTTTGTTTATCTACTATTCACTGACTGTTTTTCCTCTCTAGACGGCAAACTCCTTGAGAACAGACACTTGGTCTATTCTCAGTGATTACTAAATCCCCAGTGTATAGAAAATGTCAGAAAAATTGAGTATTTTCATTAAATTTGTTGAATACAATAATCCATCCAATCTTCTTTGTACTTCAAATGTTCTTCTGGAAACAAAACCACCCCTCAGCATAACAAAACACTACCTGTGTTTGCTGCTCCTGCTGTGCATCAGACAGACGCCCATGTCATCGCTAAACCCTCCAACAATCCCATGAGGAAGGTGCTCTGATTCTCCCTATTTTACAGAAAAGACTCAAACTCGAAGAGGCAAGTACTTATACAAGACCACACAGGGAGGACGTTTAGATTGGATTCCAAACCTGCTCTACTTGACTCCAAAGCACATGTTCTTTCTACTCTGCCATACTGTTTGGGACATCGTTGAATCACAATTTATTTTCATTATACTACATTGGGAACTCCTGCTTAGGGCCATGATGAAGTAACTGGTACCAGAACTGCCCTCCTGTGATAAACAACTATTAAAGTGGACAACATGTGTGAGGCCACTATTGTCAGGCACTGAATAAATAAGGAAGAAGAGGACTGTGATCCTAAAACCTGTACTATCACCCAGTAATTTCACTCTGGGGTATTTACTCAAGAGAAATTAAAACACTCTGCACAGTCCACACAAAGACTTAGGGAAGACTGGAACATCTTTATTAATAATAACATAAAACTGGAAACAACACCAACTTTCATCAAACCCATTGTAGTGTATTCATAAAATGGAATACTATTTAGCAACAAAAAAGAAGAAACTACTGATACATTCAACAACATGGATAAGTCTCATAGACATTACGTTGAGCAAGAAAAAAAAAGACACAGGGCGCCTGGGTGGCTCAGTTGGTTAAGCGACTGCCTTCGGCTCAGGTCATGATCCTGGAGTCCCTGGATCGAGTCCCACAGAAGCCTGCTTCTGCCTCTGACCCTCCCCCCTCTCATGTGCCCTTTCTCTCTCATTCTCTCTGTCTCAAATAAATAAATAAAATCTTAAAAAAAAAAAGACACAAAAGAATACATACTGTATGATTCTATTTGTGTAAAGTTCAAGAAAAGGCAGAATTAATCTTTAGTAATAGAAATCAGAAGAGTGGTTGCCTATGGGGTTGGGGATTAATTGGAATGGGGCACAGAGAACTTTCTGGGTTGATGGAAATATTCTGTTATCTTGAATGAGGTACTAGTTACATGTGTCTATAGATTTGTCAAAACTCACTGAATTGTAAACTTAATGTCTCTGCATTTTTTGTATAAATTGTTCCTAAAAATAATTCTGTATAAATTGTTCCTAAAAATAATTCGTTGGTCTCTATTTCATATAATTTACAAATGTAAATTCTAGATGTTTTATATATCCAAATCTAAGAGGTAAAACAATACAGTTTTTAAAAGAAAGCATAGGAGAGCAGTTTCATGTACATGTGCAGAAAAGATGTCTTAAACAAGACCAAAGTTAACCATGGAGGGAAAAAATGGTAAGTTGAACTATATTAAGAACTTCTGTTCACCAAAAGAAAGTGAAAAGGCAAGCTATAGACAAGGGTGGATTCTTATCCAGAATATGTAAAGAATTCCTTTTATTAATAAGGGAAAGTCAGACAAACCAACAGAAAAAATGGGCAAACTCTTACCCTGCTGGTAGGAGCATAAATTGGTATAAACACTCTAGAAAACAGTTTGGCAGGATCCTTGAAAGCTGAGCATACACATACCCTATGACCCATAGGTATTGGTCCACCAGAAATGCATACATGTGTTCACACAAAGATATGTACAATGACTTTCACAGAAGCACTCCTCATAATAGCCAAAATCTGAAAACAATCCAAGTGTGCACTGACGACAGAATGGATGAGTAAACTGTGGTATAGTCACAAAACGGGGACCGTTCCCACAGCAATGAGAATGAATGACCTACAATCACATGCAACAACATGGATGGATCTCACAATTAGATGGACCGAAAAAAGAAGCTAATCCCCAAAGAGGAAAAACTAATCCATGAGATTTGAAGTTAGGATAGTGAGTACCCTTGGATCGAGCATGGTGCCTGGAAGGGAACATGAAAGGGCTTCTGGGAGGCTGGGTATGTTCTCTTTCTTGATCTGGCTGCTGATTACATGGGTGTATTCCCTTTATAGAAATTTATTGACCTGGACACTTACAATTTGTGTATTTTTCCCTGTGTATATATTTTTTAGAAGTTTTATTTTTTTAGAGTAAAGTAATTCATGGTTGTATTAGTTTTCTATTGCTACTATAACAAATCACCACAAATTTAGTGGCTTAAAACAACACATAATATTGGAGGCCAGAAGCCAAAATCAGTCTCACTGGGCTAAAAAGGTGTATTCCTCAGGAGGATCCAGGAGAGAATCTGTTCCCTAGCCTGAGGAGCCTGCGCTCCTCTGCTCACGGCTACATCACTCCAACCTCTGCTACCACTGTCCCATCGCCTTCTCAGACTCTGATCCTCCGTCTCCTCCCTCTTGTGATGACACTGGGCCCACAAGGATAATCCAGGATAACCTCCCCATTTCAAGATCCTTAACGTGGTCACATCGGCAAAGTCCTTTTTGCCATGTAAACAAACATATTCACAGGTTCCAGGGATGAGGATGTGGGCATCTTTAATCTGTCTTCCATAATGATTGTGAAAGAACAGGTGTCAAGGAGAGAAAAGTAGAAAAAAAATTTCTGTACTCTCACCTTCTAAATACAATCACTCTAACAGTTTGGTACATTTCCATTTAGTCTTTAAAAGCATAGTTATATTCATACTTCATATAAAATGTGTGCATTCTGCTTTTGTTCACTGAACATTACCTCACCAACATTTCCATGCTCATATATATTTTTCAAGATGTCATTTACAATGGCTGTGTAATATTCTATTGAGTGGATGCAGCATAGTTAACTTAACCATTCCCTTCTAGTTGGATGCCCTGGCGATTTCATTTAAAAAAACTATTATAAATAACATCATGATGAACCTCTTTGTTTATAAGTCTGTTTGGCTTGCAGGTGGATTCCCAGGCCTTAAGAGCATAACCATTTTTCCTGCACTTGACACCTACTGCCAAATTGCTTTCTAGAAGGGTGGCAGCAATTTCCATCCCAACACCGCACATGGGCATGGGTGTCTGTTCTGCTGCGCTCTCACCAGTGTTCAGCAGAACCTTAAAATATTATTGCTCATTTGATGGGCAGGAAAAAGAATCACTGAGTTGTTTCAGTGCTATGCCCTTGGGCTTTATCAAAAGGAACAAAACGAAACAGTTTACTGCAAAGTTTTGTTAATGACCCAGTGATTCAACTCATAGGAACTTATATTAAAGAAATAACCAGAGAGGTAGACCAAAAAATATACTCATAGATGTGTTATTTATGAGAGCCAAATCTGAAAACAACTTACATGTTAAAAATGGAGCATGTGTGACCTTGGGGAAATCACTGTACCTGTGTCCTGTAGTTTGTATTTCTAATCACTCCTGCCCTATTTATTAATTGTTCATTCATTCATCTCATATATGGACTGAACTCTGTGCTGGGAGCTGAGGATAGAGTGATGAACAGCACAGTGGGAAACAAAAGGGCTGCACTCGGGAAGCTTATAGTGTTGGCTAGTAGACTGACCTACCTTACTGGAGGATCTCTTTGCCTCTGTTTTCCCATCTTTAAAAAGGGGGCGAGTTGGGATGCCTGGGTGGCTCAGTCGGTTAAGCGTCTACCTTCGGCTCAGGTCATGATCCCGCGGTCCTGAGACTGAGTCCTGCATCGCGCTCCTTGCTCAGCAGAGAGCCTGCTTCTCCCTCTGCCTGCCACTCCCCCTGCTTGTGCTCTCTCTCTGTCTCTGACAAAGAAATAAAAAAAGGGGGGAGGCAAGTTGGAAGGAGTTTGAATAGATACCGTCTGTGCCCTTCTAAATCCAATTTCTAGGTCTTTAGTTAATCTACTTCTTTCTCCCCTTGTTAGACTGAAATCTCCTTAAGGGAGGATAGTGGGGATCTGCTCTCTTGTCAGCCAAGGAGGGGTCTCTTTCAAGTAATGGCACTGTCACTTTCCTCCAGGAGCTCTCCTGTCCCACTGTGCCTCTATGTTGACTTCAGTGCAGCTAACCCGTCCTAGGTGTTAGAAGGTGCCCCACCCAGGCCTGGCATCTCTCAACCAGTGAGAACCCATCTCAAGACCTCTTCTGGGGTTACGAGGGAAAAGGTGTTGGCTTGATCCTGGGTTAGTTAGCTGGTAGAAAAGAAACCTGGAGCTGCCAGTGACCATTTGCTAGACTCAGAGTTGCTGCACACGTTTGGGCAATCTGTACTCTGCACAAATTCATCCAGTGCTTCTCTCGCCAAACCTTATGTCCTGGATATAAGACTGTGCCAGACAGATGGAAGGGATGCCTTTTTGAAATTTATCCACCCAGAGTTGGTGGCTTTTTGTAACTTGTCCAGTCCGGGGGCCTGCTTTTTTGTTGTTTTGTAATTTTCCCTTCAGGCACCTGGTGACCCTGCCATAATACAGAGAAGCTGCCTGAGAATAAAGCAACACAGAGGAAAGCAAAGGGGAGAAACAGAGAGACATGTCCTGACTAGCGAGTTTTGGGTGCCTGATCCAGCCATTCCTGATGCCAACACTGGTCCTGAACTTTACAGTTACATGAACCAAGAAATGTACACACTTGCCCCCACCTTTTTTTTCTTCTTCAACCAGTTTTTGCTGGGGTTCTGTTCCTTGTAAGTTTAACAGAACTGACCAATACCGTGAGGGACTGCTTGCTAACTCTATCTTCTCATACTGCTCGGCACTCTCTCATTCCCCCTCTAAGGGCTGTCAGTTTACTTAACTCTAAAATGAAAGAGTTGAATCATCAGTGCTTCCTATTTCAATGCTGATTATATATATGATTTTAGAGGAATCTTGTTACATGAAGTAGCAAAGGTTGAGTTTATTGGCCCCATTCTACAGCTGGGATAATGGCAACTGGGAGCAATTAAGTGATCTGTTCAAAGTCACATAAAACAAGTACACAGAGCTGCTGGGATTTGGACCTTGAGCTGTCTGGCTCCAAGTCCTGTGCTCCATTGACAGGTGGGGAAGCTGTGATCCGTACAGAGAAAGCGACTTTAAAATCACAGGAAATGGAAAGAGGGGCAATTAGTGGCAGGCTTTTCTGATTTCCACCTGGTGCTTTTTCCTCTGCATTGTGCTACCTCTTGGCTGATAGTAGCCATAAACGCATTTTGGGAAAAAGTCAATATATATTTCCCCATAGGACTGGCAAAACTAAATTGACTGGTGTATTACGTGTTGATGAGGATGTGGGAAAACAGGCTCTCCGTCCCATGGCTTGCAGAAACAAAAATTGTATGCCTACACTGTATCCACCACCTTGCCATGGCTTTGCGTGTGCAGGGTACTTGCCTGTCTTTTAACTCTGTGCATGGTCACATGACTTGCTTTGGCCAATGGCATGTGGGTAAAACAACAGTGTGTCAATTCCAAGTCTAAGACTTAAGTGGCCTAGCACGTGGCCATTAGTCCTCTGAATCTCTGCTCTGGCCACCAGAAGCTTTCCACAGTAGCTGATGCTCCCACTGCCTGAGCCCCAGGATGAAACACCTGGAGCAGAGTGGAGCCAGCCAGACCTGAGCCTACGGCAGAGCAGTCCTAGACAAGCCAAGCTAGATGAGCCAGCACATAAGCAATGCAATGATTATTATTTGAAGTTGCTGAGTTTTTGGTATTCATTATATAGCAATAGCTTAAAGTTACAGGAAGTATTTATTAAAATTAAAATGAACACACCCACACGACCTGATGATTCCACCTGTCCTTATTGACCTTAAGGAAGCATACCTTTACCCAAGGGAACCTGTATAAAGATGTTCACAGCGACATTGTTTTTAAGAGCAAAGAAACAAAAAATAGCCCAAATGTCCAGCAACAGGAGAATAGATAAATAAACATGAGTTTTCTGGAATACCATTGCAGTTCTTAAAAGAAATGGTACAGAGCTATTTAAGTAAATCTGGATAGATTTCCAAGACATATTGTTGAGTTAAAAAAGCAAGCTGCAGAACAATATGTACAGTATGATCCCATTTATGTTAAAACACACTCACATGCTTGCTCAAAACAATACTACTCATTTACTATACAATACTATGCATACACTGTATTACTAGATATATATATGCACTTTTAGACAAAGATCTGAAAGGACCCACCATAACAATGATAACAGGTTACTTACAGAGAAGACACCTAGTTTGGAGAGAGGTGATCAAAGGGGACTTTAGCTTTATCTGTAACACTGTTTTCAAAAAGCAAAGACAATCTATCCATACATGACTTGTACGATTGAAAAATAATTTTTTAAAAGGGAAGAAATATATATGAGTATATGTACATGCATACTACAAATATAAACCTAAGATTTTATTTTAAATGTCTTTTAGAGGCACACAAACTTGAATTCAAGTCCTGTCTCTGCCACCAGCTTACATAAGTAACTCCGCCACTTTGAACTTCTTTTTTCCCATAGATAAAATTGGGATACTAATTTATATTTAAAAGGGTTGTCACAAAAAGTAAATAATAATATATGTAAGGTCCCAAGAATACTGTCTGACAAGTAGTACATGTTCAATTAGATGTTCATTCCCTTCCATTTTCCAGGCCATCCTAATTCTGACCTTGCTTCTAACTCCAAAGTCAGATTGTGGTGATGGCTTTGTGGGTACCTCCTCAGAATTTATCCCCTCTGTGTTAGGTAGGATAATGGCTCCCCCAAAATGTCCTAATCCCCAGAACCTGTGACTATGTCTGGTTTGATGGTAAAGGGGAATTAAGGTTACTCATCGCTGACTTTAAGATAAGGAGGGTAGCCTAGATTATCTACATGGGCCCAATATAATCACGAGGTCATATTTTCACGAGGAGGGGAGAGCCTGCATGAAGATGAAGCCAATTCGAGGAAATCAGAGGGCTCAGAAATTCAAAGAGACACATTCCTGGGGACATCCTGTGAGGGCCTGGATCCATGCATGAAGTTTTGCGCTAGCCATAACTTTTCATTTACAGTTGACCCTTGAACCGAGAGGGAGTTAAGGCTGCTGACCCCATCCCCGCACAGTTGAAAATCTCAGTGTAACTTTTGACTCCCCAAAACCTTAACCACTAATGGCCTACTGTGGACCAGAAGCCTTACCAATAACATAAACAGTTGATTAACTCATATTTTGTATATGTATTATACACTGTATTCTTATAATAAAGTTAGAGAAAGAAACTGCTATTAAGAAAATCATGAGAAAATATATATATAGCACTTTATTTATTTATTTATTTTTAAAAAGATTTTATTTATTTGAGAGAGCAAGAGAGAGCACAAGCAGGGTGAAGGGCAGAGAGAGAAGCAGACTCCCCGTGAGCAGGGAGCCTGATGTGGGACTTGATCCTGGGAACTCCGGGATCATGACCTGAGCCAAAGGCAGACACTTAACTGACTGAGCCACCCAGGTGCCCGTGTACTGTATTTATTTTTAAAAACTGCGTTTAAGTGGATCCACAGTTCAAACCCGTTGTTCAAGAGTCAGCCGAATAGGAGGCAATAACCACCCCTCTTTTTTCAGCCAATTTGAGTTGGAGTTTTGTTCTTTGCAAGTGAAATAATCCTTCTGAGAATCTGATGAGCTAGAAACTCATTCCCTAGGGAAAAATACATGCAGACAAACCTTTGTATACAGTTCCAGGGAAACTTCTGACCCCCTGAAGTCAGGCCCTAGGTTATGAAGCCCTGCTCTGTTCTAAACATATCATTGCCAGCAGGCATCAAAGAGAAGGAAAGAAGAGAGAAAGTCTTCAGGGAGTCCAGGATCCCTCCTATTCCTGTAGAGGAGCTTTGATATGGGTCATAGACAAATAATTGGATCAAGGAATATAAGATGGGAGCTCTCTGTGGAAGGTGCAAAAGGTTCTTTGGGATCACTTTGTTTCCTTGAGGAAATCTCTGCCTCTCTTTTGGGATCTACTGGAGGGAGGGTCTAAAATGGGGGGCAATTCAGCATCTCTTGGATCTCCTTCCTGGATTACGTCTATCTTCCCAAGCTTGGGACAACTAAAGATCAGAGAGGTACAGTGAATTGCCCAAGATACACAGCAAACGTGTGAAGAAGTTTTTGAATTCTGGCCTAGTTAGATCTTTTACATAGAAGGAGCCCTGCCAAGGCTTCCCTTTCTTTTTACAATTAAAAAGAAACATTCCTCTGTGGCCACAAGGCCCTATACAATTTGGACCCTGCCTTCATGCCCTTATTTTGAGCCCCCCTCCCTCTCATTCATTATGCTCCCTTCAGTTATTCTTTCTTTCTGCCTCTCAAACATGCCAAATGTGTCCTTACTCTTCCTTCTGCCTGGAACCAATACTAGATAACCCAAGAGGCAGACCAAATACATGTTCAAGGACCAGCAAAGTATGGGTTTTCCAAATTTTGGGGGGGAAAAATTAAATATTGCAATGAAGTCATCATTATGGGAAAAACCAAAACATGGATTCCCTTACATTGATTTTATTATTTAGTATTTTTTAAAATGAATATTGGCCTATAATTTTCTTTTCTCATACTTTTATTACCAGGTTTTGGTATCAAAGTTAGGCCAGCCTCACAAAATGAGCTGAAGAGTGATCACTCTTCTAGTCTCTGGAAGCGTGTGCATGATATTAGAATTATTTCTTCCTTAAATGTTTAGCAGAACTTGCTAATGACAATGTCTGGACCCAGAATTTTCTTTGTGGTTAATTTTTTTTAAGTTACTGATTTGGTTTAAATGGTTTGAGAACTAATCAAATGCTATATTTCTTCTTGAGTAATTTTTGGTAGGTTATAGTTTTCTAGGGATTTGTCCATTTCATCTATATTTTGAAATGTATCAATATTAAGTTGTCCTTAATATCCAATTTTTACCTTGTTGATATCTGTAGCACTTGTAGCAATGTCCTTTTTTTAATTCCTGATATTGGCTATTTGTACTTTTTTCTTTTTATCTATTTCTTTTAGTGCTTATCCTAGAAAGCAAAACTCACAAACTAACTTAAAAGGATTAAAATTAATCAGTATGCATAGGGAATAGTCAATAATATTGTAAAAACTGTATAGTGACAGTAACTAGACTTATCGTGGGAATCATTTCATAATATATTAAAATACTGGGGGCGCCTGGGTGGCTCAGTTGTTAAGCATCTGCCTTCGGCTCAGGTCATGATCCCAGGGTTCTGGGATCGAGCCCCACATCGGGCTCCCTGCTTGGCGGAAAGCCTGCTTCTCCCTCTCCCACTCCCCCTGCTTGTATTCCCTCTCTTGCTGTCTCTCTCTCTGTCAAATAAATCAATAAAATATTTTTTAAAAATGTATAAAAATACTGAATCACTATGATATATACCTGAAACTGATATTGCATATCAATTGTATTTCAATAACAAAAATTAATCAACATCTTTACAATACAAGGACTTTAGAATACTTTAACACCATATAACCCCTCCTAATGTGTTTTTATTATGTGTTTATATTCTTTCTTTAATGTATAAGATATTATTGTTATAGTTTTACACAGCCAAAATCTGTTCAGATTTATTCACATATTTATCACTTTCTTTGCTTTTTATTTCTCCTTGCATCTCAGATATTCCATCTGGGATCATTTTTTTTCCTGCCTAAATTAGATCCTTAGAATATTTTTTACTAAGGATCTGCTGCTAGTGGTAAACTCTCTTCACTTTTTAAAATCCCAAAATGTATTTTGATCTCATTCTTGAAATTTATTTTTCACTGGGTATAAAATTGGCAGTTATTTTCTATCAGTACATTGAGCCTATTCTGGTTTCCATTGTAATTTTTAGGAAGTCAATTGTTACATATTGATCTTTTGAAGGGCGTCTGTTTTCTCTAACTGCTATTGAGATCCCTTTGCCTTTGGTATTCTTCAGATATGTAATACTGTTTCTCGATGTGGATTTCTTGATATTTATCTTGCTTGTTATTCATCCGGCTTCTTGAATCCTTCA
Source organism: Mirounga leonina (assembly GCF_011800145.1). Lineage (NCBI taxonomy): Eukaryota > Metazoa > Chordata > Mammalia > Carnivora > Phocidae > Mirounga > Mirounga leonina. Next base: position 5,859,043 of record NW_023270718.1, read on the forward strand.
GTTAGAGTTTCTCATCAATTTTGGAAAGCTTGAAAAATCCACCATTATTTCTTCAAATATTCATTTGCCACATTCTCACTCTTTTGGGGACTCTATAACTACATAGGTAAGACCTTCTCACTCATTTTCTGTGTGTCAACTTCTCTTATATGTTTTCTGCCCTGTCTCTTCACGGTGCATTGTGAATAATTTTGTTTGACTTAAGTTCCAGTTCACTATTTCTCTATTCAGTTGTTGCTTTTAATTTTAAACCTACTCAGGGGCGCCTGGGTGGCTCAGTCGTTAAAGCGTCTGCCTTTGGCTCTGGTCATGATCCCGGGGTCCTGGGATCGAGCCCCGCATCGGGCTCCCTGCTCTGCGGGAGCCTGCTTCTCCCTCTCCCACTCCCCCGGCTTGTGTTCCCTCTCTCGCTGTGTCTCTCTCTGTCAAATAAATAAATAAAATCTTAAAAAAAAAAAAATTTAAACCTACTCAGTAAGTTTTAAGTTGCTACTAGTTTTGTCATTTTCAAAGCATCTAGATAATATTTTATAGTTTCCTGGTCCCTGTAACAACAATGGCAATCTTAGATTTTTATGTGAACAAATCATGTTGTCTGATAATTCCAATATCACAAGTATTTAGTGGGTTTGTTTCTAGTGCCCCTTACTTCTGCTGGTTTTTGCTCCTGGCACTTTTCCTGCTTGGTTATATCTGACTTATGCTAGTCAGTATAATTTGAAGTCTTTCATGAAGGTCCTTTTCACTGGACAACATGTTTTGACTGAGCCACCCAGGTGCCCGTGTGCAACCGTCAAGAGTTTAGAAACACTACTAGTCTGAGGCTAAGTTAAATTCACAATCTAAGGTCATGACTGCAACTTTGCAAACGGGGGCCCATTTACTTCTAGTTTCCCTACCCTCCCAGAAGGTATAGCCATTGTTTTCACAGTTTCATGTCAACTCCCCACCTTGGGTGGGCCTGAGCTTTTCTTATTTCCCTCATCTAGAAGCCATCCAAATAAAAGTTCAAATCTGCCAGGACTGTAAAATTCCCTTAGGGCAGAAGTACTCTGATTACTTCTCTGGGTTCTTGATTTCCCTTCAGTTATGGCCTGATAAATCTTGTGACACCTTCCGTGCTTACGAGACTTACATTTTTTTTTTTTTTATCCAGCATGTTTAGTTGTTTCAGTGGGAGGGTTGATCTAGATAACCTAGCCTGCTATTACCAACGACTTCAATTATTCTGTCCTCTTAGCTTTGCTTAATTTTTTTCCTCAGCACTTAACACTACTTGACATTAAATAAATATATGTATATATGTGTTACTAACTAGGTTGAAAGCTCCATGGGTGCATGTACTTTGCTCACTTCTATGTCTCCAGCACCCAGAATAGTGCTGCTGTATAGTGAGTACTCAATATTTGTTGAATGAATGAGTGAAAAAAAAAGCGATTTTGCCACCTTTTTGTGCTGTGGCTACAGTGGGCCGAAGCAGAATAACTGGGGGATTCAGAAACTTGATCACAAATCTAGAATCTGTGTGGAGACCTTTCAGAACACAGTCCCAAATCAAGGTCACAACTTACCAAAGTGGCATAAAGAAGAAAGCTCAAGGCTCCGCGGTTTTCAGTACTTCCCAGGGTGAGGTGTGAGGCTGGGTAGTGAGTCTCGGCTGGAATCCCCCTGTTGGTGGGTCCCTTTTCCTCTCTCTGGTATTTTGTTCACTTCTCCTTGATCTTTGCTTTTGCCTGTCATCCCGGCCTCTCACTGAGTCTCAGGTGACTGGCCCCTCACGTTCTTTCTCTTTGCTCTTGTCTCTGTTCATCTCCGTGACTTGGTCTCTGTCTTTCTGTCCCTGTCTTTCTCTGTCGTGCCTTGGTCATGCTCTCCTGTCTCTATCCTCCTCTGGAAAATGCAATTCCAATCTTTTCGGACTCTGCCTGCACCCCTGCTCCCTGGCTGTACCTCCAGGATGTCTGCTAGGCCACCCACCCCCGTCTCTGTCCCACTCCCCTTTCTTGTCTCTATACCTTTTATGCTTCTACACTGTTTCTGCCTCCACCATCCTTATCACTGTCCCTTCCATCCCCCTCCTTTCGGCCTCTGTGTTTGTTCACCTGTCACAGTGTCATTGAGTGCGCTTTGTCCCTCGCACTCTGGTACTGTCACCACCATGGCTCTCGGCTCTGAGCCTGTGCATTGTTGCTGTTCCCTCTGGAGCTGTCTTTTCTGCCTCTGACTCCTCGACCCTGTCTCCCCCTTCTCTGCTTCTGTTTCCTCTATTTATGTCGCGGGCCCCTCTCCGCCTTTGAACCCTCTACTTCTGTTCCCTCTGTCACCCTGCCGCTTCCCGCTTCCTCTGCCCCCTCGGTGTATTGGCACGCTCCTTATCTAATGTTGCTTTCTGTACCTCTAACATCGTTATCTCGATCTCTGCCCCCTCTGCCTGCAGTTGTTGTCTCTGCCTCTGTCAGTGTTGCCTCCGACTTTGTCTCTGGCACCTTCTCTATTTTCGTCACTTTCCCCTATATTCTGTTGTCTGTCTTTTCTCTCACTCTGTCACTGTCCTCTCTCTTTGTCGCCTCTGAGTGTGTCTTCCCCGTCTCTGTGATTGCCACTGAGCCCTTGTCTCTTTCCTCTCCATCACTGCGCCCTTGTCTCTTTCCTCTCCATCACTGTCCCCTTGTCTCTGTCCCTTCTGTCGCTGTCCCCTCGGTCTCGCTCTCTTCTTCCCCAGGCTCCCCGGTGTCTGGCCAGACCCCTCCCCCCGGGGGGCCTTGTCTCGGGTCCCCTCAGCCTCTGGCCGCTCTGTCTCCGTCTCCACGTCCTCTACAGCTTCCACCCCTGTCTGGTTCACCGTCTTCTCCGTCTCTGCCACCTTCCCCGCTGCCCCCACCGTCCCCTTCGGCATGGCTGCCTGCACTTGTGGGGCTGTCCCCGCCGTCGTCTCCTCGACGTCTGTGCTTCGGCGCTGCTGTCCCCGGGCCTCGGCGCCGGGCCGCGGGGTCCTGGCCGCGGTCGGGTCCGTCTGGCCTCTGGGCCCTTCCCGTCGGCGCCCCACTATCTTGCTCGGCCTCTGCCAGCTTCTGCTCCACTCTCTAAAGTCTGTGGCCCGTCTTCTGCTCCCGTGGGTTTGCATGTGCGGCAGGTCGCTGTCCCTGTGGAGCTGCGTCTCCGGACGTCTAGCTCTTCGGGGCTCTGTCCCCCAACAGGAGTTTTACGGGGGCCACATCCGCTCGCAGGCCTTTTCTGGGGCAGAGGAGCCCATTTCGGTTCCTCCGCCTGGCGGCCAGCCTCGCGCCCCGCGCCCCGCGCCTCTCGCCCCGCCTCTCGCCCTTTCCCGCCCTTTCCCGCCCTTTATCGTTTCGCGCGCTGGGGGGGGGGGGGGAAAAAAAAGAAGAAGCACGAGCGCATGCGCACCAACCGACGCTCTGGCGGCAGTGCGCGCGACCGGGCTGCGGGCTCGCGGGAGCTCGCGCGAACTCGCGCCGGCGCTCACCGGCCCCGAGGGCCGGCTCGGCAACGGGTGACGTCACGGAGGCTCTGCCCCGCCCTGTTGGCCGTCTTCAACAGCACGCGCTCGCTGGAGTAAGCGGCCAAATGTCACCCGGCGCCAGGTGGCGCTCAGCGCCTGGGCCCACCGACCCCGCAAATCCTAGGAGACGCGTGTCGTCATGGCAACTCGGCCCGATCTAATTGGACACCTGCACTATTTCGTTGGAGCCGCTGATCTGATTGGATGCCTGTGTCTCATTGGCTGCCAGGGAATTTTTATCTTCCTTTCCCCTCAGCATTTCTCTTTCCTGGCGGGGCTTTTTTCCACAAGCAACGTGGAGACGGAAAGCGACTTGAGTCACCAGGGGTGTGAAGTGTGTAACACCCGGCCGGCATCCCTGCCGGAGTCAGCGAACCCGATTGGCTGTCTCAGACACAGCCTCCCTTTCCCCGCCAGAGGGCGCCACGGTGCGCTGGATCCTTGGAGGCCTTGGTGACTGGTGACGTCACCAGTGAGCCACTCTTGATTGGCTACATCTCTTTTCACGGGCAAAGTCGAAAGGCAGGCCTAGAGAACGCTATCAGAGGAGAAAAGGAACGGTGTGCCCAGGAATAATGAATGACCTTGGTCTCAATATGCAAAGGAAATTCACCTTTATTATGACTTCTAATCTCCATAAGCAACCCAGACATGCAAACGATTAGAGTGGACACCTACTGCAGCTAAGGGCCTGTATCATGGACACCTGTTGTTTTTGCCCGACTGGCATGTGTTATCTATGATTTTAAAAATTAATTGACTTCTGGGGCGCCTGGGTGCCTCAGTCGGTTAAGCGTCTGCCTTCGGCTTCGGTCATGATTCTGGGGTCCTGGGATGGAGCCCCACATTGGGCTCCCTGCTGGGCAAGGAGCCTGCTTCTCCCTCTCCGTCAGCTGCTACCCCTGCTCGTGCTCTCTCTCTCTCTTTCAAATAAAGAAATAAATAAAATCTTTTTTAAAAGACCAATTCACTTTTTTAAAGCAGTTTTAGGCTTATAGAAAAAATTGAACAAAAAGTACAGAGTTCCCATTTACCATTGGGGGACCACATACCATATGGGTGTACCCTAATTCCCTATACCCTCATAGGCCTACCCCTAATTCCCCCTATTAACATCTTGCATTACTGTGGTACATTTGTTACAATTGAAGGACTGTACCAAATGATTCCACTTATATGAAGTATCTAGAGTAATCAGATTTATAGAGAAAGTAGAATGGTCGTGCCCGGTGCTGGGAGGAGGGAGTAACAGGAAGTTATTGTTTAATGGGTATAAAGCTTCCATTCTGCAAGATAGAGTTCTGGAGATTGGTTGCACAACAATGTGAATGTACTTAACACTACTGAACTGTCCACTTATAAAGGGTTAAGATAAATTTTATGATATGTGTATCTTACCACACTTAAGTTGTTTTTAATGCATCAACTTTATGTTGATGCATTTATGTTCAATGAGTTTTGACAAATGTGTATGGTGTGTGATCACATCCGCAGTCAAGAAACAGAACAGTTCCGTGATCCCAAAATGTTCCTTTGTGTCTACGTGTAATCAATCCTGCATCCCCACTCCCTCAGCCCCTGGCAACCCCGATCGATTTCTGTCCCTATAGATTAGTGTTCCATTGTCTACAATTTCACAGAAATGGAATCATGCTGTTTGTACTCTTTTGTGTCTGGCTTTTTTCACAAGACATACTGTTTTTGAGATTTACCTTTATCTACTACACATATCAGTAGGTAGTTCTTTCTATTGCTGAGTAGTTGTCCATCTTGTGGACATACAATTTGTTTACCCATTCCCATAGATGGACATTTCAGTTATATCCAGTTTTCCAAATTGGGGCTATTATGAATAACGTTGCTGTGAATATTTGCAGGGACATATGCTTTTATTTCTCATGGTTAAATAGGAATGGGATTTCTGAGTCACATGGTAAGTTTGTGTTGACTTTGTAAGAAACTGATAAATTGTTCTTCAAGGTGGTTGTAGTGGATGGAATGATGGCCCCCAAAAGACAATGTCCATGTCCTAATCCCCCAGAACCTGTGAACATGACCTTATTTGGAAAAAGGATCTTTACAGATCAGGTTAAGTCAAGGATTTCCAGATGAGATCATCCTGAATTAAGAGTGATTCCCTAACCCCAATGATTGGTGTTCTTTTAAGAGAAAGGCAGGAGGAGACGAACCATGAGAGATTATGGACTCTGAGAAACAAACTGAGGGTTTTAGAGGGGAGGGGGATGGGGGGATAGGTTAGCCCGGTGATGGGTATTAAGGAGGGCACGTACTGAATGGAGCACTGGGTGTTATACACAAACAAGGAATCATGGAACACTACATCAAAAACTAATGATGTAATGTATGGTGACTAACATAACATAATAAAATAAAATTTAAAAAAGAAAAAATAATAATAAAAAAAGAGAAAGGCAGGAAAAAAAAGACACAGGAACAATTAAAACCAAGTTATGTCTGTTCAAAGTAAACTGGTGAAAAAAATTGTCCTGTTTACGTTTTCCTGCACTGAAACATCTTACTGTCTTCTGGAACAGCTGACACTTATATATTAAGTCAGTCAATATTCAAATGATTATGAAGATTCCTAATGCCAAAATATATTCTAATATATGATAATTATTAGCAATTATCATCATCATTATTATTATCAATATTAATAGCTACCATTCGAGTCATGTTACTATACACCAAGTACTTGCTAAGTGTTTCATGTGCATTCTTTCATTTAATCTGCGTAACATTCTTGTGAAGTAGGCATTATCACCGTCATCTTACAGTTAAAGAAACTGAGGCATTGGGATGCCTGGGTGGCTCAGTTGCTTAAGTGTCTGCCTTCGGCTTGGGTCATGATCCCGGGGTCCTGGGATCGAGTCCCATGTCAGGCTCCTTGCTCCGCGGGGAGCCTGCCTCTCCCTCTGCCTCTGCTGCTCCCCCTGCTTGTGCTCTCTCTTTCTGACAAACAAACAAACAAATAAATAAAATATTTTAAAAAGAAGAAAGAAATCGAGGCACTGAGATGTTCTACACTTTGCCCAAAGTCCCAGAACTAATATGTGTGGAGGAGGAATTTGAAACGTGGCCGTCTGACTACGGAGCTCACTTGGGTACCAGATGAACTCTTGCAGAAGGTAGTGGAAAGATCACAGATTGCAAGAAAAGCAAGCTAACAGCATGCCCAAGAAACCGGTAGAGTGTGACATTAATTTAAAGAAGTTTCTTTGGCAAGGAATTTTGGCAAATTCCTTCTGGGAATTTTCAGGATATTTATTAGGTTAAAATTAACTTGCAATTCTTGTGCATGCTAATAGGCTGCCCTATTTATCTTTGGAAGAACTTTACAAATGGGATTGTATCTTTATAACCTTGACATTTATAGGGTTTGAAAAGTGCTCCTCACTCCTTGAGAAAAGAGAATAAATGTACCCCTTGTTGGAGTTCAATGAAAAAAAAAAATCAATGCTATATGTGCTCTAAAAAAAGAGAGAGAGGGGCGCCTGGGTGGCTCAGTCGTTAAGCGTCCGCCTTCTGCTCGGGTCATGATCCCAGGATCCTGGGATCGAGCCCCACATTGGGCTCCCTGCTCAGCGGGAAGCCTGCTTCTCCCTCTCCCTTTCCCCCTGTTTGTGTTCCTGCTCTCGCTATCTCTCTCTCTCTGTCAAATAAATAAATAAAATCTTAAAAAAATTAAAAAATTAAAAAGAGAGAGAGAGAAAGGCAAAGGGAGAGTTAAGACCCAGAGACACAGTGGGCACAAGGTGGAGATGGAGGCAGAGACTGGAGGGATGCATCTACAAGCTCAGGAACGCCAAGGATTGCCAGCAGCATCCAGGAGCTCAGAGAGAGGCATGGGACAAGATCCCAGAGCCCCAGGAGAAACAACTCTGCTGACACCTTGATTTCAGACTTCTGGTCTCCAGAACTTTGAGAGAATCACTTCTGGCCAGTTTGTGGTAATTCATGACAGCAGCCATAGCAAACTAATATAGTGGTTGTACCATTTTTGAGACTGTGTATATGAGCACGTGGGTGTGAATTAATGCCGAAGAGCCAAGCATGGAATGCAGTGGACATCTACTACTTTGGAGGACTATACCCTGCCCACTGCCATGTGATTCCATTGGGGTTGATCGAGGGATCCCTATGCTCTCTACTAAAGAGGCTTATGACTTCAGGAGATGAATTCACAGCTGGGCAGGAAGGGATGAGGTCCCAAGGGGGTCTGAGCCAATCCCAGTGAGATGGGCAGGGGAGGAGGACTCCATCCTGGGAGGAGGTGCCAAGCGCAAGCTTGCCAACTGGATATATGATTGGCTTGAAGTGGTCATCCAAGGCCCTGACAGGACCAATCAGAATCCTTTTCCTGAATGATATGGAGGCAGAGAGAGAGGGAACCCCAAATTTTGTTTCCTCTGAAATTATCTGCCCTGAGGATGATTACAGTAGGTCCTGTTAATTTCCTACCCAACGATCATCCCCCTCTTTGTGCTGCTTCACTGGCAAAACCCACAAAGACGGTCACTTTCCCAGACTGCTCTGCAACTCAGGGTGGCCACTGAACCCAGTTCTGGTAAGTGAGAAATAAGGAGAACACTTCTAGGGAGAAACACATGAGGAGCGGCCCCTGTATACATTTCCTACTTTAGACGCCACCGTGTAAGAACATAAGGCATGGTGTTGCTGCAGTTTGTACTAATGAGGGGAAGGCAAAATGAATCTCAGAGATGCCAACCCAGTGCCTGACGTTGTCGAGCAGCTGAACTAACACTGGGACTCTGTGTCTTTGAAACATTTCTTACGTGAGCAAAAGAAATCTCTATCATTTCAGCTCTTTCTGTTGGAATTCTGTTTTATGTAGCTGAAACCATCGTAACAGATACAGCAATATAAGCCTGGAGCTCCAAATGGCCATCTTACTACCATTGCAAAGACTTGCGTGAGAATGAAGTCCTAAGGAGCTAGGCAGAGTCCCTTGAACACCTTGATCCAACCATGCCTGAAGTCCTCCTGTATGCTCAGACTTACCATGTACAAAGGTCTTTCAGTTTTGTTTGTGGCTTACAATAGTTTGGGGTTCATTTTGCATCCTATGATCATAGCGGCCCTGGCAAATGTAGCATTTACAAACTAAGGCTCCGAGAGATCAATTAAGTTGCCCGAGGTCACCCAGCCAGTGAATGAAAAATTTGTCTGAATCCAGAGCCAGGATGGTCCAGCCCAGCTTCCCAGTCCCAGAGAGAACAGGAGCCCTGGGTCGAGTGAGACCCACGGTGTGTGTTTATTCTGGTGCTGGTAGCAGCAGCTGTGGGGGAATCGGCCAGACGCAGGGTGTGTTGAACAGAAAGGGTAGACACAGGTGTGTGTGTGTGTGTGTCTGGGGGAGTACAGAGGATTGGTCTGTTGACATTCATAGAGAGAACGCGGGTCGGGACACCGTCTTGGACAAACAGCAAAGAGACAGACAGAAAGACGAAGGGTTTTGGGGGCTGGGGTCCCCCAGACATGCATGGCCCCTTGCCTGGAAGGGGAGCCCTGGGGAAGGGAAGACAGACACAGTAGAGACGGAATGCCCCCCACCCTGAAACAGGGAGCCGGGCCCGCCTGCCTCCCACCCTCACGCCAAGCGGGGTAGAAGGACGGGCAGGCCCAGCGCTGCCCCGCACCACGAAGCTCGGACGTTATGGCTTCAGGGAGATGAATTCACGGTCCGGGCAGGAAGGGATGGGGTCCTGAGGGGGCCTGGTCCGATCCTGGGCCTAGGCCAGACCTGCAAGACAGGGCAGGGAGGAGATGTCGGTGATGGCAGAGAGCAGGCCTGTGGCCTGCTGTACCTTCATCGACACCCCAGGGACCTGGTCCCTTGCTTTGTCACTCCACCCTCTGACCCAGGAATCTAGGCCCCCAGCCCCTCCTCTCTCGGACCCAGGAGTCCAGTCCCCCAGCCCCTCCTCCCTCATACCCAGGAGTCCAGACCCCCAGCCCCTCCTCCCTCAGACCCAGGAAT
>NW_023270718.1:5868594-5871458 GCF_011800145.1 Mirounga leonina
CAGCCCCTCCTCTCTCGGACCCAGGAGTCCAGGACCCCCACCTCCTTCCTCCCCTGGTCTGGGTTCCTTACCCCTCACTCTGAGTTCTCTTTCTCTGACAATCCTTTGCTGCCTTTCGTGAAGCTGGACAGAGTCTTTTCCTGAATAAGGAAATCCAGAAGGTTCGTGGGGGAACAGAGGCAAGACAACCGCTAATAATCAACATAGTAAGACATCAAACCTGTTTTCATCATTTACAACGCTCTTTTTTCACTCAGCTCTGAAGCGATGAGCCAAGTGGTATTACAGTCCTATTCTATAGATGGGGAAACTGAGGCACAAAGAAAAAGTCACTGGAAATGTGAGGTGAGATGAGGCTGCAGAGATGATGGGGCAGAACCTCAGAGGGGCCTCAAAGAAGCTTGGACTCCATTTTGGAGGCTCTGGGGAGCTGGGGAGGGTGGTGAGCAGAGAAGGGGCAGGGTCAGTGCTGGGGGTAGAAAGACCCTCTGGGGCCATTCACTATGGTACTATTGGCTGAAAGCCAGGGTCAGGACCCCACTTAGCCAGGGTTCCATTCCTCTCTGTGCTCCCAGCATTGCCCAGCATGAGCATAGCGCACGGGAGCTTCTGGAGAAGTTTGTGGGATGAGTGAGTAAATTAGGGGAAGAGTGAGTGGCGGAAGAAGAGAGTAGCTGCCATCTGTCTCTCTAAATAGAGTCACAGTCTTCTCAAAACTCACACTTGAGCTCTGTGCTCTGCCGCTTAAAATCCCTCCTCACCGTGGAAGCAAAGTCCAAAGTGAGGCTGAGCTACAGTCAGGTCCGGGAGGAGTTCACCCTGGGTGCAAAATTTCAGGTGTATCCAAACTCAGCACTCAAGATAATTACTATTGCAATGCAATATTTTTAAAAATCAGATTTAATCCAAAAAAATCCACGATGAGCAAGATATCAAATTTTAAATAGAGGTCAGTCCCATGTCAAATCAGAGCCTGAGACAAAGGGGAAAAATAAGCAGCCTTATTTTCATGTATTTTTTATGGGTAATTTTTTTTCTGGAAATTTAAAATTATTTTTAAAATATCGAAAACAATGAAGAGTATGTGTGTTGTAAGTCACAGTACATTAAGTTTAAATGTTTATTTATACTCTAAACAGAATTTAGTATGATTTTACTGTCTTGGCTTTAAAGACAGCAAATTCATGGATAGAATCTTCAAAATCTACTTCTGTCCTTTTTTTGTTTGTTTCAAATGAGAGAATGGCCATATTTGAGAATTTCTCTTGACGATGTGATGATCATAAATGATTTTTAGCTTTAAAAAAATGGCAACCTTGTTCTCACGTGACCTGCTGGCCTCCTGTTATCTGCCCTTTTCCCCCTTCCCTCTCAGCTCCAGGCTCAGGGGCCTGCCCCTGTCTCTTCTTGCTTAGGAGAAACACCCAGCTGCCTAGCCGTGCTCTCTCCCTTCGAGCTTCTCCTAACCTCAAAACCTTCACTTAGGCCCCTTCCTTCTCAATCTCCAGGCTTCTGCTCAAATGTCACCTCCACTGAGAGGCCCGTCAGGACACCCTAAGCCAAAGGGCACCCCCCATCCCTTGTCCAGATGTCCTCTAACTCCCAGACTTCCAAGCCTTTTGGACCACAATCCACAAGACAAAAAAAAAAAAAAAAGAAAGAAAGAAAGAAAGAAAAGATGGTATGATCCTTACAATGGGTGCTGCCCTGTGAAATTTTCTGTTCTGTTCTGTTTTGACTTCATTTTCTTATGAAGAAAAAATTGTTGATCCCCACCCAGTAAACCACAATCCAGTGATTTTCAATTACAGCCTGCTTTAAACCAAACCAAACCCAAACCCCCCAAACCCCCAACCCTGCTCCATCTTATCACTCAGTTTTTCCCTTTTACTTTGGGCTTAGCATCATGGGAAATAATAGCAAGAGTAACTGACCCCTTGACGAGCCCTTACTGAGAGGCAGACACTTAATCTTGCATTAACTCACTGAATCCTCACATCTATCCTAACTTTAGATGCTATTAACAAGCCCATCACCCAGCAGAATAAACTGAGGGGACACAGAGAGGTTAAGCAACGTGCTCTTAGTCACACAGCTCAAGTTGGTAGAGCCGGGATTCCAGCCCAAGCGGTCTGACTCCGCAGCCCATAAAGACGGACGCTCCGCGTGAATGACTGCATGAGCGCGGGAATGGAGGGCCAGGGGCACTGGGTGGCCTCCCCGCTCACCTCCACCAGCTGATGCCAGTGCTCCACGGGCTTGCGGGGATTGGCCAGCATCTCCGCCCAGTGCTCGCGGCCGTGGGGGTCGGCGGCGTCCGGGCCCACGCGGCACACGCCGATCACCTCGTTGTGCCCAATGCTGGGGGAGGGAGCGGCGGTGAGCGGCCGGGGAGGGAGGGGGCGGGCCCGGGCACACCCCCTGACCCCCCCCGCCCGGGCCACGCCCCTCACCAGTCGTAGTCTACCACCGCGATGCTGAGCCCCACGCTCTCCACGCTCTCCGGGGCCACGTCGAACACGAGCGCCTCGTTGTACGTGGGGTTCAGCGTGTTCTTCTTGATGGAGGTTTTCCGCTTCTTCAGACGCCGCCCCTCGCTGATCAGAGAGGCCTTTACGTAGGGGTCTGGGGGCAGGCATCGAGAGCACTGACCTCGACCTCCTCCCTCAGACCCACGAGTCCAGGCCCCCAGCCCCTCCTCCCTCAGACCCAGAATCAGGGCCCCAGCCCCTCCTCCCTCAGGCCCAGGAGTCCAGACCCCCAGCCCCTCCTCCCTCAGACCCAGGAGTCTGGGCCCCCAGCCCCTCCTTCAGGCCCAGAATCAGGGCCCCAGCCCCTCCTCCCTCAGACCCAGGAGTCCAGAC